>NW_028320280.1:0-57093 GCF_062004578.1 Staurois parvus
CCAATTGATGCCTTTAAATATTTAATTTTATATCCAATCAGCCGCCACTTTAAATTACTATGTAAAACCTTTTCCAAAAAATACCACTCCTAATATTAGTGATAATTAGCGGCGCATTATATATATGTGTCACACTAATTCCTTTTGATGGTCTCTATGTGCAAATTTATTTACACAAATATTAAATGACATAAATTATATGTGACAAAAAATAGACAAATTATATATGCTATAATAGTGACCACAAAACACCACAAAAAATATTAGCCCAGTGTAATAAATAATGATTTACAAAAAAAAAAGAAAATCTCCAAAAAAAAAAATCATCCAAAAAAAAATTTCCGCAAAGTGAATGCTTTGTGACTCCCAGTGCAGAAATAAACCACGTGTAGACTTTTCATACTCCCCCTCTTAGGTGTGCACTCACCAGAACATAGCCTTTAATGAGCCTTATTGCATAAATTCCAGAAATCAGGGTCATCAGAACACAGCCTTTGTTCCACTTTATACAGACTCCAAATTGTTAAGACCGGGAGGTTCCTCCAATAATCACCCATGATAAGAATGGTAGCCAGGATCATAATATATATTCCTCTCCATAGTTACATAGAAAGGGAAAAAAATTCTCTCCAATCGTGTATTACCAAAGGTAAACAACTTTAATAAGCCAAAATATCGCACTTACAACATTCCAAATATCGTTAAGCCTTATTTAAAATATCCTTTCAGTGAGACAGATATCGCAGGAGCTCTCACCACCTCCGGATCTGCCAGACAGAACGCCGTCTCATCACTTTCGGTTGCGTATCTGCGTCACTCCTGGTCCGCCGCACCGTCACACCCTGACATGTTTCGTCATACCTGACTTAATCATAGGGATGATGATGTGGTGCAGCACATCATTTATATAGACAGACTTTCATTAACCCACCACATGCTTAATTAGGTTTAATTGGTGCATCGTCCCACAGGAAACAGATCATATTGTCTCACAGGAAATGATGCATCAAACTGGCAACATAGTGTACCATATACTGAATACTATGGGCAATTACCCTAAAAACAATGGACAAATAATACCTTATCACCAATCCCTGCAGATTGATCGCATGGACATACTCAGATGGTTATTACAAACCATCTTCATGACCATACCATCTAATCTGGACATCACAACAAATCAATAAACCAATATTGACATAATAATGCAATAAAAATAAAACAAAAAATAAAAATAAAAAATAGAATAAAATATAAAATTAAAATAAAAAAAATTATACAGTTTCATAAATCACTAATAAAACAGTTCATATCCACCTCAACATTCAATCCCCCTGGGACTAAAGACTGAAGAATATATATCTACTTGGTATCCCTATTAGAAAGATCTCTTACTCTATTTGCCCCTCTCCAATTTTTGGGAATCCAATCACCCCAAGATTCTATTAATATGGGATTTTTATTATGAAATTTGGCAAAATGGTCTGATACATTATGGTCTTTAAACCCTTTTTTGAAAATATTTCTTTAAATTAAATTATCTTACATATTTATGTATATCCAAATATACACTACATTTATCTATGGGTTTCTTAGGGGCACATAATCCAAATAAGGTATTAAAGGAGGGGGAGACAGGTCCTATAGAACCAAATTTATAAACGGAGTGAAGGTCCACTATAACCACTTTCCCTCTGGAAGCTTCCAAGTTTCTTTGTCAAAGCTTAATTGAACAAGTTGATTGGCTACCATGCACAACTGCACCATATTGACCAGGCAATTTTTTTATATTCAGAACTGCGCTACTTTAACTGACAATTGTGCTGTCATGTAACACTGTACACAGAAGAAAGCTTTGTTTGTGTGAAAAACAAAATTGCATACATTTCATTTGTGTACAGTGTTACATGACAGCACAGTTGTTAGTCAAACCAAGCAGCGGCATGATGAAAGCAAAAGACAGTTAAGATGATCAGTAAAAAGTGAACGCTGAGCTCTGAATACCCCAGACTTAAAAAACAGCACTATCATCATAAATAAAAGCTATTACACTCCCCTAAAGGAATTGAAAACTCCAAAGTACCACCCACCTGAAACAAATGCCCTTTTTTTACAAAGGAAAAATAGCATTTTAATGGAAAATAAAGGTCCTATAAATCTATAAAAAGTTCACAGAGATGTACCACTTTCCAGCAAACAGGTACAATCTGACAATGCGGACAGATTTGTATTCTTACATTGTATTTTGTCAGGACTGAAATGTGTAATGGCAACTGTCTACATCCCATCTCCCTATTCCAATGAAGCATTTAAAATTTAAGCGCAATTCGTCTCGGACATTTGGGAAGATTTACTAAAATTGGAGCACTTAGATGCATGGTAGCCAATCAACTTGTTCAATTAAGCTTTGACAAAGAAACTTGGAAGCTGATTGGTTTCTATGCAGAGCGGCACCAGATATTGCTCTCTCCAGTTTTACATTTGAAATCCCCCCAATTGCCTATTCCTGTTCTGCTTCTGGAAGACTTCAACTATTGTATAAAACCCATAATGGATCCATTTCAACATCTGTTCAAGGTCTTCCTAATACTCCCCAGTTTCCTAGGCTGTGCTTGGTCTATCTGATCTGTAGCAGAGTTCACACCCATAAGACCATCATTATATCTGTTTTTCTAAATCACATACAATAACTCTTTATCTAGAATAGACTTAGCACTGGGCACGTCTACCTTCCTACCATTTATCCATTCCACTGACATTTGTCCCAGAGAGCTACCTGAACACTCCCCTATAACCGTAACCCTCCAGATAGGGACAGAACCATTAAAAAATTTGGCGGCTCAACCCATGTTAGTTGACCCTTCTACCACCTGGACGTCCTTGAAACCTTTAAAACCTCCCTGGCGGTATTCCTGAGTGTAGCTCGGGGTTAACGTTCAGTACCAGAAGCGGTAACCCCGAGCTACACTCAAGCTTACCCTGCAGCATTGCTCAGGGATTCCCTCAATCACTTACCTTGTCCTGCGCTCCCGCGATGTCCCCCATGCAGCATCCCTGGCCATCTCCTCCAGCCGATGCCGGCATCCGTCTTCTGTTCCCTGCGACGTGGGGACAGAACGGCGGGAAATTTAAAAATTTTAAAAGTGACATTCACTCAATACTCTAAAATCACATAGCATAACATTCCTGTATCAAACCATTTCACATACATTTTGTTCCGAATGCTTTGTCCGGCGCCCTGCCTGCATTTTTACTGTTCTTTCCGCCTGGAAACTGAGAAACGTCCATGGCGTCCAAAAAGCGTCTCTTTAGGTCAAAAGCGGTTTTAGACCGGCTAGAGAACAGCGATAGTAAATCAGAACCACTTGCAGAACTGAGTGATAATGATTCGTGGGGGAAATTCCTCATCAGACACTGAAAACGATTCTGCGACTTTGCTCAGTGATGTGCGAAATTGGCGCTATATTTCAAATTTCAGTGTTTTTGGTTTGATTACATTATTGAATTAAATTTATTATATTATTATTATTTTTGATGACTATTTATTATATTATAATTTATGATTTTATGTTTTTCAAATTTCTAAGAATTACAGGCCTACAATAAAAAAAACTACATATTTCCATGCAAAAAAATGTTCCGCTTTGAGCACAGAAATACTGACATAATCAGACCGCTAGGGAGGTTAAGAGGACTTTTTATAAAACAGCAAAATTAAATCTCAGACTAGATTGACAGAGGAGGAAATACTGAGAGGTATCTTGATCTGAAGCATCCTATGTTAATAACTATAAACTCAAAACCAGTTAGAGTGGAGATCTGCTCAGCAAACACTCAACAAATTCACTTGTCACAAAGCTCAAAATAAGTGTTTCTTTCAAAAACAGGCTTTTTGGCCAGAAGTGGAGAAAGTAAGGAAACTACTAGTTCATATCGCAAGTTCTCAACAGCCTAAACCATATGTACAATAAGTGCAATTACAGATGTCTCTGGAAAGCTTTATATTAAATCTGGCGAAATCCTCAATATCTTTGCAAGCTTCTATTTACATTCATGTACTTCATAGTCGTATCATTCATCCAATAAAATAGAAACATTCCTCCATAATATTCAGCTCATGAAGCTTTAGGAGAAAGACCAATCATTCTTAGACTGCTTTGACTTTGGAGGAGTTGGAGCTTCCCAAATTGCAAATCCCCTGGGACAGACCGCGTTCCTATGAGGCCACAGGGGTAGTGATCTAAAGAAATGCAAAAACCCCCTCCTGCCAGATTCATACTGTCCTATCTCCCTCCTGACAACCGATGTCAAAATTCTAGTGAAAGCACTGGCATGGAGGCGGTCTACATTGATCCACACTCATTACAGATCCCTATCAGACAGGATTTATGCCAAACAAATCCACAGCACTTAACACCCAAAGAGTTTTTCTGAACATGCAAATCCCAACCGACAACCCTGGACACAGACCTGCTAGCACTTGAAATAGCCAAGGCATTTGATTGTGTGGAATGGGAATATCTGTAGGCTGCCTTCCACAGATTTGGCCTGAGTTCAGTTTTTGTCAAATGGGTGAGACTCCTATATGCCAAACCCACAGCTAGGATCTTAATCAATAATTTACTCTCCCTTCCTTCCCTTTTTTTTTCTACAGAAGAATTAGGGGTGTCCACTCTCCCCCCTGCTATTTGTCATAGCCATAGAACCACTAACAATGGCACCAAGACTAGACCCTGTTGCAGAGGACTTTCAAAAGGGAGGAAAAAGTAGCATTTTATGCCAATGACATCCTAATATTTCTTTCCAACACACAGAACTCTCTGGACAGGACAATGGAGATACTGAAAGAATTCGGCTCTTTCTCTGATCTCATGGTCAACTGGGACAAATCAATGTTACTCCCATTAGACCCCCATTCTATCCATCTACAAAGTACTCTTTCCTACCTCAAAATAGTTCAACAAATTTCATATTTAGGGAGTCACATTTCTACTTCAATAGATCAGTATATAAAACTTAATTTAGTTTCTCTACCTTGGTTACTAAGGGTAAAATAATATGGATTCCTCAAATACTCTACAAACTACGCAACTGCCCAATATCAATTCCATTGATGTTCTTTAAAAGAATGCACAACCGAAATTACAATAGTTATTCATTTTTTAATAATAATTAATGGAATTAGTTAAAAATGTAAAAACAGTCAATATAATAAAAATGCAGTTCTTTAGTTTCACTAAAGGTTATACAAACAATGAAGAGCGTCTGCGCATTGTTATTCGTCTTTGCTGATATTGGCAGTAATTCTCTTCTTGGATCCCAGTGCAGAATGCATTTTCTTTTATTTCGGCCCACAGATTAAAAAGCTCTTTAATTAAGGAACAGCTCTTGGAAAATGAAGAAAAAAAACAAACAAAACATATTTTTTCTATTTTTTTTTATATTTCAAAACCTTGTGAGAAAAAAATTAGCTCTGCAGAATATTCACCATGGCTCTTTTTAAATTCCTTGGGGTGTCTACTTTCCAGAAAGGGGTCATGGGGGGGGGGGGGGGGGGGTTGGTGCTATCCTGGCATGTCAGGGCCTTCGAAACTGTGATAGGTAGTGAGGAAGTGTAATGAGGAAGTTACGTACCTTCAGGCTTTCAAAGTGGTCATTGGATTTCAGGCTCCTGTATGTGGCTAGGCTCCCAAAAAGTCTCACACATGTGGTATCCCCATATTCGGTAGAGGTAGCAGAATGTATTTTGGGGTGTAATTCAACATCTACCAATGGCTTGTGCGAGAAATAAATCATTTACATGACAACTTTGTGCAAAAAAAAATATATATATATATTTTTGTCATTTTCCAGAAACTTGTGAAAAAAATATAAATCTTCCATGGACTCAATATGCCTCTCAGCAGATAGTTTAGGGTGTCTACTTTCCGAAAAGGGGTCATTTGAAGGTGTTTGTACTATCCTGGTATTTTAGCACCTCAAGAAATGTGATGAGCAGTCAGATAGTAAAAGCTGTGTTTGTAGACGCTATAACTTTCACACAAAGCAATCAATATACACTTACTGGGATTTTTGTTACCAAAAACATGCAGCAGAATACATTTTGGCCTAAATTTATGACGACATTTTAGTTTTTTTGGATATTTTTTATGACTGAAATGAGAAAATATTTTTTTTCAAAAAATTTTTTTTTCTTCAAAACTTTTTCTGTTTATAGTGCCAAAAATAAAAAGCACACAGGTGATCAAAATATCACCAAAAGAAAGCTCTATTTGTGTGAAAAAAGGACAGAAATTTCATTTATGTACCGTATTGCATGACCGCGCAATTATAAGTTAAACTAGTGCAGTGCTGTATAGCAAAAAAAAAAGGTGTAAATTGCAGTATCTATACCATAGTTTGTAGACACTATAACTTCCACACAAAGCAATCAATATACACTTATTGGGATTTTTTTAAAAAAAACATGGAGCAGAATACATTTTGGTCTAAATTTATAACCAACGTTGAGTTTACTATATAGTTTTTATAGCCGAAAGTAAAAAATATTGTTTTTCTTCAAAATGTTCGGTCTTTTTTTGTTTGTAGCACAAAAAATAAAAAGCGCACAGGTGAACAAATACCACCGAAAGAAAGCTCTATTTGTGTGAAAAAAAGGACGTAAATTTCGTTTGGGTGCAGCATTGCATGACCGCGCAATTATCAGATGAATTAGTGCAGCGCCGAGTAGCAAAAAGAGGCGTGGTCATTAAGGGGGGTAAATCCTCCGGAGGGCGAGGGGTTAATTGGTTTATTATTATTTTTATCTTTTGTGATTCTTTTTGTTCTTTTGTCATAGTTCATATTAAGGTGTCTTTTTGTATTTTTGGGCTTTCTCAGCTTTACTGTAAGTGACAATTCTGTCCTTGGACCGAGTGGGAAGGTCAATAATCAACTTTGGGGAACACCTTTACAAATGACACCTTTGACACACTGGACTCCACCCAAAACTAAAATCTCAATCCCAATACTGGTAGTAGTATAAAATGTATGAGCGTTTAAATGTAAATTTGTGAATAAAGCTTGTACAAACCAAGCCAGTATCTCAGTGTTGTATTTGATGACTTCATTAATGACCAGCGTGGATCAGAGGTTACCTTCTTGTATACTTACCTCTGACCACCATCCCAACTTCCCCTTCCCAGAGCCCCCCCCCCTTCCCCACCAACTCCACCACACAGAAGACACATTACTGTACAGTTTTTGGGCGGAATTTTAGAGGGTTAACACAGGCAGTAAGGAAGAGACATAATGCTCCCTCACTGCCTGTCAAATGCTCTTTGAAAAGTGATCCAATGCAAATCGCTCTTCAGAGGGCTACTGTTAGGGTAGTAACCCCAAGTCCTCATTACACCCTTGCAGTTCTGACAGAGCGTGTGTTTTTGTGCAGCCCATTTGTTTCAATGTGCAGTTATTCCTGTAAAAAACGCACAAAAGGACCTTTTTAAAAATTGTGCTGCACCAAAACGCACCGCGCTGTGTTACCATGCATTTTAGTGCCGGCAAATGAGTGCAAAAGTAATGTGTGGGGGGGAGGGGCCATGAGAAATTAATGACATCACCGCACACCAGCAAAAGAGCTGTGCGTTGTAGGAACGGTTGTGATTTGTGCACAATCCTGAAACCCACAAATCTCTACCTAGGGGAGAGAGAGGAGGAGAGAGAGAGGTCTGAGGAGGAGAGGGGAGATCTGGGTGGGGGAGAAGAAGAGAGATGGGGGTTAGTGGAGGAAATAGGTGTGGGGGGTCTGTGGAGGAAAGGGGAGCTCTGGGGGGCTGAGTTGTCCCCACCTTCCCTCATTTACTCACAGATAACACCCCTGTCCTATGCAGGCAGCTTCTGCTCTCTCTCTCCAGTCACATAACAGGTCACATGACAAAGGGAGACAGGAAGAAGGGCGTCTGCCCTCACTCCACAGCACAGACTCTCTATCTCCCCCTGCTGGCTGGAGGGAAGACAATGCCAAATCTTCTGTTCAGCTGTAATCAGTCCTGTCAGTGTGGAGGCCCCAACTTCTACATCAGCAGAGCCCCCCATAAACATGGCGCCCGCCTGGCCCCTGGTGTACAACATACAGTATATACCCCATAACCCCAATGTACATCATATATAGTCACAGAGATCCCAACCCATTACTAGGAAACCTACCTTTACACTTCCATGGAGAGCCCATAGCAACCGCTCATTATACATAGCAACAGGGTGCAGTCCACAGTGTAATATATATATACACATACACACATATGAAAAACATTGCCCCAGTGATGAATATATTGTATATATAAGACCACAGACACCGTGTACAATATATATTATATACAGTTTATGTATACACACACGAACATTGCCCTAATATTGAATAAAAAAAAAATCACACACAGTATATATATATATATACATAGCAACACTGCTAAGTGCATAGTAACAGTGCTGAGTTGTTATTGTACAATATATACAGTTACATAGACATCAACCCATTACTAGAAAGCCACCTCTACACATCCCATAATAACAATGCACACCCCATAGCAACCATTGACAGTCCTTAGATCCAGTGTGAATCCAATCCTGTATCATACAGAAGTATACACACACATATGGAGAACATTGGCCCGGTGCTGAATATATATGAAGTTACAGAGACACCGACCCAATACTAGAAACCCACCATGGAGAGCCCATAGCAACCGCTCCCAGCTCCTAGCAACAACACAAGTCATTCCCATAGTACACAGCAGACTGAATGTACAATACATATATAGGAGAATCATATCCCCCACAGAGACATCCATAGACAGAATGACATCGAAATCCCCTTCTTTGTGGGGAATGTGATGTTTATAAAAATAAATAAATACAGAATTATCAATCATTATAGGATTTAGTTTTTTATTTTTGTCTATAGATTGTGTAAATATAAAAACAAAAACAATATCACCGCAAGAAATCATTTTGTTATCTTATAGCCCTCATGCACACGGGATGTTTTTACAGCGGCTGTTTCTGGTTTTTGATGTTTTTTTCTACAGCCAGTAAACCCCCCAGCATGTTATCCTATGTGTCCATACACACATAGACTGGAATCAACGTTTATGGGCTGGGATGTGTTTTGACTGGAAAAAAAAAACTGGTGGGTTTCTAGAGGAGTTTTTCAGCTGTAAATACGCTCTAACGCTAAAAAACGCGGCAAAACGGAGCAAAATGCTATTTTGGGACTTTTTTTGACCCCAAAATAAAATTTTAGTTAAAAAAAACTGCTAAAAAACACAAACGTGGGAAAACGCCGCTAACAGCTAACAATAAATCACTAAAAAAAAGCTGAAAAAGTCACATTAAAAACGCAGCAATCTGGCGGTTTTGGACATTTTATTACGAAAAAAAAAAATTTTATTAAAAAAAAATTATTTTTTTTTATAAAAAAATGTCTTTAATTTTTTTATTAAAAAAACATGATAGAAAACACAAACACAGAAAAGCTTGGGAAAACGACACTAAAAGCTAATGCAAAAACACAAAAAAAAAGCTGAAAAAAGCTGAAAAATGTTTTTAACGTGACTTTACACAGCTTACGTTCCCAGCATTATCACAACGTCCCGTGTGTGTGAGGACTTATAATACCGAAATGATGACCAAATCAATAGGCTGATGTCGGTTCAGTGTGAGCCTTTCTCCTGTCCATCAGGGATCACAGGCAGTTGGCAGACCTGAGCAATCGAGCCAGAGCAACCGATCAGCCAATCAGCACTCTCCTAGGAAATTCAAATCCTTGCTTCGGAAAAGTGTGCGGCTAGCCAGCCTGGCCAGGTGATGACATCACAGTGCAAATCTACTGAGCATGCCCAGAAAGGTGATGACATCACAGTGCACAGTGCAGGCTGCAGGGGAGTAAACAAGTGATTGAACTGGTCAGTCAGTCTATAGACTACGGAGGAAGGAGGAGGTTGTGCGTCTTGTGTGTCCAGAGAGAACTTCATATTTAGGAGAATGACCCGCATGATGACCCGCATGATTAGAAAGAATACATTTGTTCCTCCATTTACCATCAGAGAGGAACCAACATTGAACAGACAGGATATGGAAATGAAGCCCGACCCCAGCAGAGATTCTGCCCAGCCTGCCCATCAGAATCCCATCCCTGAGCGCAAGCGTCGGCCATTTATTGGCCGGGTTGGGGCTTTTTTCCGCCGTCTGTTCCGCCGTAAGAAGAAGAAGAGAGCAGATAGGGATCCAGAAGGTAAGATTTACGATCCGTACAACAGCTGTACAAGATCCATTTTATTAAGAGGTGTTACAATAGGCGAGATTTACTAAAACTGGTGCATTCAGAATCTGGTGCAGCTGTAAATGGAAGCCAATCAGCTTCTAGCTTCAGCTTGTTCAATGAAGCTTTGGCAATAAGACCAGGAAGCTGATTGGTTTCTATGCACAGCTGCACCAGATTTTCCAATTTGGGGGTTCTGAGGAGGAGAGGGGTGATCTGGGGGGGTTGAAGAAGAGAGATGGGGGGCTGTGGAGGAGAGAGGAGGTCTGGGGAGGTCGTAAGGGGAGCAGGAATCTTGTGGGGGAGGGGTCTGGGGGAGCTGAGTTCTCCCCACTTTCCCCCTTGTACACACCTGTCCTGTGCAGGCAGCTTCTTCTGTCTCTATCCAGTCAGGCCGTGACAGGTCACATGACAAGGGGAGACAGGAAGAAGGGCGTCTGCCCTCACTCCACAGCACAGGCTCTCTATCTCCCCCTGCTGGCTGGAGGGATGACAAAACCAAGTCCTCTGTTCAGGAGTCCTGTCAGTGAGGAGGCCCCAACCTCTACATCAGCAGAGCCCCCCATAAACATGGCGCCCGCCTGGCCCCTGGTGTACAACATACAGTATATACCCCATAACCCCAATGTACATCATATATAGCCACAGAGATCCCAACCCATTACTAGGTTTCCTATATATGATGTATATTGGGGTTATGGGGTACATACTGTATGTTGCACATCAGGAAACCCACCATGGAGAGCCCATAGCAACCGCTCCCAGCTCCTAGCAACAACACAAGTCATTTCCATAGTACACAGCAGACTGAATGTACAACACTCAGAATCTGGTGCAGCTGTACATGGGAGCCAATCAGCTTCTAGCTTCAGCTTGTTCAATTAATCTTTGGCAATAAGACCTGGAAGCTGATTGGTTTCTATGCAGATCTGAAGCAGATTTTTCACTTTCCAGTTTTAGTAACTAAACCCCCATGGCATCTTTTCATTGGTGAACAGCAGCCTACAGACCACACCCTTAATTCTAGCACCCTATTCCTATTGGTGGCCAGTCGCTTATATTACACCCAATCACTGGTCACTGACTGTACTTATCAGAGACAAAGGCAGGAGTCTATGGGGCCGAGGCATTGTAGCCAACTCCCCAGCGCTCCCATCTTCTCCAGGGCACCACAAGTATCAGACACCCTATAACCCATCAGTCCAGGGCTGGTGATCTCTTCTATCTGACCTCCCCCACCTGGTGCCATTTAATGGGCTGTGTCTGGCAATGCCACCATCTGCCAAACGCAACTCAATGAATACATTATTCCTGCCAGACGGCCATGTTAACTTACAGCCTGGTGGCTGGGGTGGGGGGGGATTGAGGTCCCACGGCTCAATTGCCTATTTTTACCAATCCCCCTGCACACGGTGTAAACGAGGCATATCTGTCTCATGTCATGATATAAAAAGACTTGTGCACAGTGCTGCATGGCGGAGTAATTGTCAGTCAAATAGAATGAAGGAGTCTTACCGGCTCATATTTGAGTGAATAAAGTGCATTTAAAGCCCAAATGAATTTTTTTGGTTAAAATAGCATGTTGAGGGGTTAGAAGCCCTGTCATATCTTTATTGCCCGGCCCCTGTATGTGTCCTGGTGACCATTACCCCAGATATAGAAAGTGTTAGAATTACTCTGTTCCATAAGGGGGGAGGGGTGCAGGTGCCAGAGCTGAGACCACACCTTCCAGCAGCAACCAATCACAGCCTTCCTATACATTTAAAACCTGCACCGGGGAAGTGATAATAAGAAGCACATTTACCTTTCAAGTACTTTGTTTTGCATTCACATTATTAGAAAACAAAATCCAAAATCTGTATACTGTAAACTGCTGCAGCACTTCTTTACATTCAATTCACAGCATCCTCTGCACGTCGGCTGAAATTTCAAATCAGGCTTCTGGCAAGGATGTCCACGCTGACTGTTGGAACGAGGGAGCGGCGGCACAGAAGGGATGGTTGACAGCGTCCCATCTGCTGCCTTTTGTATTTGAAGCTCTGACAGCATCGTATTACATGTAGGATTGTTGGATTGGGCAGGTTTAGTCTTATTTGGAGCCAAAACTTATTTTTTTTGATTAGGAAAGAGTGGTGATGGGCTTACACCTTGTCACATTATTATTGCTGGGGATTTCACTCATATGTTTCTCCTAATGACAGTTGTCACCGAAATAAGAAGTCAGGTGTGATCCTAAATTTTTGATTGGTCACCAGAACTAGGGATCACAGTAGGTCTTTTAGTGGTGACACCTGTTCCAGTAACAACTCAAGAGGGGAATTTCTCCTCACTTTGGAGGGATTTCCTCTCACTTCCTGTTGCATCGCCAGGACAGAAAAAAAGTGGAATTTCACAAATGGCAAAACATAACCTGATAGGGATTTTAGCCCTTTCCTACTCTATTTTTAGGCTATACATGCACTTCACTAACATAAAAACAAAAGAAATTGATCTATAAAAAGGCAAGTGTACATTTGTGATTTAATTCTGCTCAGCCAGTCTTGGGATTTATTTGTTTAGTTCTGTACTAATTGATAATCTAGATAACCAAATACATGAATGGAAGCTAATCTTTTTTTTCTTCTTTGTTCTACAGAAATCAATGCGATCCCTCCTGCTATCACCGTTGACAACCCGACCGTCTCAGAAAATGAGACGATGACTACCAGAGGCACAGCCAGTGCCCACCGACAAACCGCAGAGGAGCTGGTGTTCAACCCATCTGCAGAGACTGTGGCTGCACCAATGGATGGGCTAGAAATCAGCCTCTCTAAAGAGATTGTGTTTACACCTGAAAGCGGGATCGAGATCCCTGCTTTTACAAGCAACGACCCGGCTTCTAGAAGCAACGAGCCTGATGACTCCACAACAACGAGTGATCCTAGATCAGACAGTATCTATGTACCAGATACCGCCATTGAGCTCCCAGCTTCTACAAGCAGCGAGTCTGATGACTCCACAACAACGAGTGATCCTAGATCAGACAGCAGCTATGTACCAGATACCGCCATTGAGCTCCCTTCTTCTACAAGCAACGAGCCTGATGACTCCACAATGAGTGATCCTAGCTCAGACAGTACCTGTGTTCCAGCAAGTGAACTGGACTTCACCTCTGCTCCACAGACTGTGGTTGGGCTAAAAGACTGGAGAGAGATCAACATCCCTACAGAGACTGTGCCTATCCCAGACACCGTCATTGAGATCCCTTCTTCTACAAGCAGCGAGTCTGATGACTCCTCAACCAACACAGAGAAGGATCCCAGCTCAGCCAGTCGCTATGTATCAGATACCGTGATTGAGATCCCTTCTTCTACAAGCAGCGAGTCCGATGACTTCATAACAGTGAGTGATCCCAGCACAGACAGTAGCTATGTATCAGATACCGTGATTGAGATCCCATCTTCTACAAGTAACCATTCTGACTCAGAAGACACCCCGACAGATGAGACTGAAACCATACTTCTAAAGTCTGTGGCTAACAAAAAAGATGGGATGAACATGAGAATCTGCACAGAGACGGTGTCTGTAGGAGGCTGGCTAAAATTTAAATGGAAAATGAAGATAGATTCCGAGATCACAAGCAGCCCAAGTGGTTTTCAGATAAACATCATTGAGAAAACCTCCAACTGTACCACAAGCGAGGAATCTATCCAATCTGCCCAGCAGGCTTCCACCTCTGTGGGCAATGGTCAGTCATTCCTCAGCAAGATTTGGGCTTTTTTCTTCAAGACAGAAGAGATAGGAGAGAAAGAAGAGAGGGAAGGAGAGAAAGAAGAGAGGGAAGGAGAGAAAGAAGAGAGGAAAGGAGAGAAAGAAGAGAGGGAAGGAGAGAAAGAAGATACTTCTTCAAAAGGTAAGAATTGTGAACAAAATGAACAATGTAAGTTAGCTGAACAAGATCCATTATTTAGAGATGTTTCATATTGGCGGGAACTTATTATACATCTAAATAGATGACACAGGGCCCCAAAGGAAATTTTTGGTGGAGGCTCCTCCCCCCCAGCCCCCTACTGGGCGCTGAAAAGCAGATAATATAGCATATCCCTAATTATAGCCTTCATTGCCAGTGGAGACTTATAATATACTGTCTGCCTCAAGTATCTACTATAGCCTTGCATTGCTGAAGGGTGTTTGGTGTCCCCTAATATCAATCCCTTCTAACTGGTTTTCAGAGCTCCTTTTCACTGGTCCTTAGTGAAACATTCCCACATTTCCTATTGCGAGGGCCCTTGGATGCTCCTGTACTAGATCTCCATGATGTTTAAGTATTTGTTTTGCTATATGATTAGATGCATGACATAATACCCCTGTGTGGGCTTGTCACTTTCGCCCCTTTGTCATTGCTCATTTAATCATTGTATTTGTAAAATATGTAATTTTCTGCTGCAACAGTTTCTTTGGTACCAGAAAAAAATGCCCTTAAAGGATAAGTTAACTTTTAAAAGGCTTGTCTGTTAATAAATCCCCCCGGCCCCTTGAGTGCAGCTCCCCATATTAAACGCCGTCCTGAAGACTAATAGGGCAGAATGTAGTCACTTCACATCATACACTTGTTCAGTTAACTTTAGTTATACTTAGAAAAACTCAATAAGGCTCCATGCACACTGACTGAAAATGCTGCTCAGAGAAGTTTAGTGTTTTGCCTGTAAAAGCAACTAATGTTCTCCTATGTGCCCATGCACATTGGGTAGGCTAGAGGCGTTTCTTAAGCTCAGCATTTAGAGGCACAAAAGCTCCTTCTGTTTCTGGCAGAAAAAAATGCTAAACGCTCCTAAAGGCTAGACCAAAAAAAACGCTCAAAATTAGCATTTTTACAGACAAGAGTACTGGCGTTTTTTAAGCCAGTGTGCATGGAACCTAAAAATCATTCAAACAAACATAGCTGGAGGTAAACTAATCCATTTTTTTTTTCTTTTTAGAAGTGTGCCAGATCCCGTTGGATGTTTCCACCCCTCTGACTCCAAAAAGCTTCACTTATCATAAGATGCTTGGAACGGGAATGTATGGGCAGGTAAGTAATTGAATTTACAGATTTTCTATTTATATTCATGTAACAGGGATCCACTATAGAAGGGAGACATGATAACTCGCTTTAAGGCTGGATTCACATAGTTGTAGTGTTTTACCACCACTTATAGTTGTGCCATAAAGTGCATCATGTTGAGGCAGCCCATTCATGTAAATAGGCAGCCTAATTCTCCAAGATTCGCCATAATAGGTGCCTTAGTAGGTGTGTTGGGTGCCATTAAATCAGAATTCCAGCTTAAATCTCAGTACCCTTAATAATGTCCCCTCGCCCCTCCTAACACCTATGCTGACTAAGCTTTGTAAGAAAGAAGTATATACTTACCTATTTGCAGCCCGCTCCGGTCCCATCAACTGATCCTATGTCAGGCAACGGCAGCTGAAGGGGAGCGGAGAGAGCGATTGAAAATGGCTGGTAAACCCTGGAGCAGTGATGTCACCCATCGAAGTCCCAGCCATTGTCAATGCCCCCCCTCCTTTCCCCTGCAGCCACCACTGGCTGACATAGGGGAGCCGGATCACATGACCGGATCAGAGTGGGTTCAAAATAGGTAAACATTCAAATCATTTCTACATAGGTTAGCTAACATAGGTGTTAGGAGGGGGAGGGAGAATTTTTAACCTCTTCACGCCGGCCGCACACAAATGTGCGGCCTCCCGGCGTCTGGGCCTAGATGGCGAGCGGCCGCACATTTGCGTTCTATTATTTAATACTCTAAAACAGTGTGAATCCAGACAAAATTTACTTTGCAGAGAATGAGTAAACTCAGAAAATTGGGAGGGTAGAAATGGGAACTCCAGGGGATAAATGTCACCTTCGGAGACCTTGGGGTTGAGCTCTGGAGCAACTGCACTTGGGAAAGTACACAGTCTGTTTTCCTTTAGTAAATCAACCCCCATGTGAGATGTAAAGAGCCATCGGGTGATTGGCATATTTACATCTAACCCCAAAAAGAACTATCATTTGTGAGTGAGCTGACCTTCAACTGACAATACTAATATTTTATTCTTCTTTCTCCTTCAGGTACTTTTAGCATCACATCCTGCCGTCAAGCAGCTGCTGGCAATAAAAATTGCCAGAAAACCTTACTGGCCACCTGAAAAACTTCTGGCAGAGCGTCACGCCATGGTAGCAATGGACGGTTGCAGGTTCTTCCCACAATTATTTGCAACTTTTCAGACACAGGTAAGCAACTTTATATTTTACTTATATGGAGAAAGGGGGGGGGGATTTCAGGAGTCAGAATCAATAAGAACTGACATTTTCCTACCCCTTATGGCTCTCTATTCACTTGTATTGTTAAATGTCAGTCAACTGGGCTGGTTCTGTAATCATTGAAGTGTTTATGATGGTCATTCAAGCAGGATCTTCGGTTCTTGCTGCTTGTAAAAGGAGCATAATATCTTCTTCATCATCACAGAACAAGCCCAGTAATTGCGACTATTTGTAGCTATAAAATAACTGAATAAATGAGACTCTTCACAGACATATTACCAAATTTTTCACTGAAAGCCTCCAAAGGAGAGAAGACAAAGGTGAAGGGTTGAATATGGACTCTCATAGTAAATAATGAATGCATTATAATGTTTTCCCTTTTTTTTATCTTCTTCTAGGAATACCTTTTCTATGTCATGGAGTTTGTGAATGGTGTGACCCTGAGTGACTACATATACAAAAACAATCTGGATACTGACACCGTAAGGTAAGTCTTCAACAATGGAACTCACTAGGAGTGGGGAGGGTGGTAGAAAGGTCAATTGTAGACAGATCACTTTTAGGCAATGGGGCCTCCGTATTAATAGATATAATGGGACATGCCTACTTTAGGTAACCACCCCCAGGTAGACTTGTCGGGTGCTCTGCTCTTAAACGCTATGTTTAAGAAAGGAGGGTAGCTGAGATGTCACACATATCCTATATCTCTTATAGGGGGAAGCAACGTTAGCTACTGGCCAGGATTCATACCCTGACAATATTAGTCTGCCAACAAGTCATGGGAGGGACTCATACACCTGAGATCGTACTTCAATCTTTCCAAAAATATACTGTAATATCCAGGGGTAGCTTTAGACTGACATTACCTATTGGATAGGATTCGGGAAGATCTAACTAATAAGAGATTGGTATAATGAAGACTTTCCTGGTTGTGTTCTTAGCTGGACAACAGTCGTTTCATTAGTACTTGGAAACCAGAAATAACTCAATATTGAGAATACAAAAGGGTTTGCTATAGCCAAATAAAAAAGCAATATGCATATAAAACTTTTGAATACCCTATGGCTATATTTTGCTAAAATGATTTAACAATATACAAGATGTCTTCAAAAATATACCTATTTCTTCTAGCATTAGGATGGGGTAATATTAATCGGGGACCTAGGTTACTATAGTATAGTTTATCACTAACAAATCTTTTCTTCTTTTTCCATCAGATTTATTGCGGCGGAGCTCCTGTGTGGCCTTCAATTTCTCCATTCCAAAGGAATCGCGCATAGGTGAGCAATCAATTCATAATATTTTATTGTTATAGCTCATTGGTCTCCAAACTGTGACCTGCAGGTCAGAAGTGGCCCTTTGCTTACATTTTTTGAACCCTTGGGGCACTATTCCTCCCTCTGACACCAACGATAGGGCACTATTCCTTCCACTGACATCGACAATAGCGACCTATTTGTTCTAGTGACAGCAACAATAGGGAACTATACCTCCCCACAGACACCAATAATGGGGCACTATTCCTTCCACTGACACCAACAATGGGGAACTATTCCTTCCACTGACACCAATCATTGGACATTATATTTCCCACTGACACCAACAATAGGGCACTATTCCTCCTACTGACACCAACAATAGGGCACTATTCCTCCTACTGACACCAACAATAGGGTACTATTGCCCCCACTGACATTAACTGTTCCTTCCAATAAGGGAAAATGTCACCAGCACACCGACGATCACCAATATGGGTCCAAATGTTTTAATGAACGATCACATAGTTACAGAAAGGCAACATTTTGGAGTCTCACAGGATCCCATCACATGTCTGATGAAGGGGTCCCGCGAGACTCCAAAATATTGCCTTGTTTTAATCGTTCATTAATACTTTTGGACCCATATTGGTGATTCTTGGTGTGCTGGTGACATTCTCCCTTACTGATTCGGTTCGGTTCCAGCCGACAGTCGCTTCAGCACCCACATATACACATTTTTAATGCAGGAACTTGTGTGTTTGGATTGTACACTTGCTGTTCCTTCCAATTACACCAACATTGGGGCACTATTCCTTCCTCTGACACCAACAATCTGACACTATTCCTTCCACTGACACTAACGATGGGGAGCTCCATTCAGTTCACTTACACCAAAAATTGGGGCACTATTCCTCCCAATGACAGCAATGATGGGGAACTATTCCTCCCACTGACACCAACAATAGGGTACTTCCATTGACACCAATCATGGGGCAAATTTCCTCCCAGTGACACCTATGATCTTGCTGACACCAACAACAGGACACTATTTTCTCCATTGATACCATCAATAGGGTACTATTCCTCTCACTAATACCAATGATGGGGCATTATTCCTTCTCCTACTGACCACAGGCGCTATGTAATAGTCTTATTCCCAATGATCACGAAGCCTGAGACACGATATACTCTCACTGACACCGAAACATTTTCTACTCCCACTGACCACAGTCTACCCCCCCCCCCCAACATCTGAAAGACAGTAATCTGGCCCTTTGTTTTGAGACACCTATTGTAGCTGATGATGGTCTGGAGTGGCCGACTTACCTTTTTCCTTTTCTTCTTTCTTACAGGGACTTACATACAAACAACATCCTCGTGGATGGAACCGGACATATCAAGATTATCGATCTCGGAATGGCAACGATAAAAAATATGGCATCCTGCCTGGATACTCAACCTGCTATGCCCGTGGAGGTAAGATTCATGCTGTTCATTTATTGACTGTGCTGTAGTGTTTTTCAGGCCACAAAGAAGATTCTAACCTCTTACGCTCTAGAGCAATTTCTTTTCCTTTTTTCGCACAAATGTTATCAAACCTATATTTGTGCCCCCCGAAATTGTGAAGCACGGTGCCCAAAATGATCAGAGGCACTTTAATTGTCTTCACAGCTCATCAGTTTAGAGTTAAATGTAATTGAGGCACCTAGAATTATTACTCTGTAGTGTGCACCTTGAGACCCAATTTGGGTTGTGCAAATAAAAGTGATCAGGCAGGTTTACAGTCACCGGATCATTCTTTTAGCAAAGCCAGAAACCTGCTGCTAAAAACAAAAACACTGGTGAGCTTGTTTAACTTAGCGCTTGTAGAATTATGGCACAGTCAACTACTGTTATGATGTATATATATTAAAGGGGAACTAAACCCTCCTATCCGTTACAGCCAAAGAAGCTGCCATCTTAGCCTCTGTTTGATTTGCTGTTGCCGCGGTGCTGCACATGTGATCAGTTATGACACCAGCTATTTTATGGCTTGACAGTTCACTTGAGAGCAAAAGCAACTGTGACAGTTATCAGTCACGATGTGCATTGAATGTAACTGTTTTGGGAAACTGTTAACGTGATGGGTTGAATTCCGCTTTAATTATTATAGGAAATGTATTGTATTTGTGTATTTATTTTATGTTCCGGGCTATAAAAATATTTTATTTTTATTTCCTTCAGAAAACACAGCAAGATTTTGGGGTAGACTTCTATAAATTTAGGAGTGCACTCTGTGAAATGACACGTAAGCACAAGGGTGAAGATATCCAAATCGAACGCTTCGAAGACTTAGCAGAAAAGGTAAGTAAATGCGCTCTTCTAGCCAGAGATAGAAAAAGTTTATTTGTGCTATAAAATTGGCAAAATTAAATTAGTTATTGCTTTTGTGATGTTAATGATCTATCTTTTTATTATATGCAGGCTTTAGCCCGTCCAAGGCCTACGTGGAGAGAATTGCGAGAACACCCATTCTTCACAGGAATAAACTGGGATGAACTGGAAGCTGGGAATATGCGTCCACCACACATCGTGAAAACTGTAAGTACTGGACTGGGAAATGGGATCATGTCTGAAATTGGGCTATGTCTGCTGTTGTTTACATTCTCTGGCATGTAAGAGGAGTTGGATGGATTATTGGGTTGCACGAGTGCTATTCAAGCGATTGCACTTTTCTGATGGAAAAACAATCCATAGTGGACCATTTATAAGTCATTCATCTCTAAAGCATAAGACCTATCAACATTTCATGGGCAGCTTCATGCTTCTAACTGACAGGTTCCTGCAGAGATTTTAAAAACAATGCAGTATTTAAAGATCATTTATAAACATGCCTGTACAGTTCTAACAATATAATGATTATTCATATTGGTGATTATGTCCAATCGTGACTGGGCCATTTAAATAGGATTTCCTTTCATATATTCATGCAGCACATAGCAAATAATAGAAGCTGCCCAATTGTAATATTTAATAAAGTGACAATTAGGCATTATCTAAAATCATCATTTCTTGTACCTAATGTGTTTTTTTCTTTCTACAGAGATGGAAGGTAGACCAGTCATCGCAAATCGATGTGGAAAGGTGGATGTATAAATGCGATAACGTTTTCAAACGTGGCAAACCTATTATAAGACCAGAGATTGTCCATGGATTCGAATTTATCAGTGATCGATGGAGAGAAATGCTGCAACACCACTAGGAATACAAGACCACGTAAGAGTGGGGGCTGCAATAGCAGGGATATCACTGCCTAAATATGACCAAAGGCCATATTTGGGCAATGACTTTCAACAATGGGTATCGTGACTGGCAATGGATTTACAACCAGGGACATTTCTACCACTTTAATATATGACAGCTTCCCGGGGTCAATGATTCCTAAGGAAGCAGCAGATGCTGGAATCTGCTGAGTCCTTAGCAACTGCCGCCGTCACCAGTACATTGCTTATATGGCTTGGAATCCTTGGCCACATAACCCAAGGGGCTGGGATAGCAGCGATACCACTACCCTAATATGGACACTGGCCATATTTGGGTAATAAGATTGAGGGAGAGGAGGAGGGAGGGAGGAGAGAGAGGAGGAGGGAGAAGGAGGGAGGAGAGAGAGGAGGAGGGGGAAGGAAGGTGGGGAAAAAGGGAGGAGAGAAGGGAGGAAAGGGTCAGGGGGGTGAAGGGGGAGGAGTCAGGGGGAGAAGGGGGAGGGAGGAGTCAGGGGGGAGGGGGAAGAGGGAGGAGAGGGGAGGAAGGAGAGAGGGAAGAGGGAAGGGAGGAGAGAGAGAAGAGGGGAGGGAGAGAGGGGAGGAGAGGGGAAGGAGGAGAGAGGGGAGGAGAGGGGAAGGAGGAGAGAGGGGAGGAGGGAGGAGAGAGGGGAGGAGGGAGGAAAGAGAGGAGGAGGGAGGAAAGAGAGGAGGAAGGAGGAGGGAGGAGAGAGGGGAGGGAGGAGAGAGGGGATGAGGGAGGAGAGAGAGGAGGAGAGAAAGGAGGAGAGAGGAGGGAGGAGAGAGGAGGGAGGAGAGTGGGGAGGAGAGAGAGGAAGAGGGAGGAGCAAAGAGAGGAAAGAGGAGGGAGGAGAGAGAGGAAGAGTTTTATTACTGTTTTATTGTTAACCATTGTTGATTTCTTTTGCAGGAATGTCAAACTGCAGCACTGACTTGTTTATTCTGACAGCAATAGGGTCTTGCTTTCAGAATATACATAAGTAGGTGTGTGCAGTGCTGTCGGGTGAGATTTTTCATCCGCAGTTAAAAAAAAAAAGCATATATGTCGAGGCATGGGGGCCTGGGGTGGCCAGTGGGTGGATGGCCCCTATGCTTCGACCTATATATATATTTTATATTTGTTGGCACATTTTATGTGTCTCCAGCAATAGAAGTGGGTGGATGAAGGGAGGTTTTCTAATGGTGGGCATACCACCACACACTTTTCCTTGCAGAGATATTTCAGTTATAAAGTTGTTTTATTGAGTTACTGTTTTATTGTTAACCATTGTTGATTTCTTTGCAGGAATGTCAAACTGCAGCACTGACTTGTTTATTCTGACAGCAATAGGGTCTTGCTTTCAGAATATATATAAGAAGGTGTGTGCAGTGCTGTCGGATGAGATTTTTCATCCACAGTTAAAAAAGAGCATATATGCTGAAGCATGGGGGCCTGGGGTGGCCAGTGGGTGGATGGCCCCTATGCTTTGGCATATATATTTTATATTTGTTGGCACATTTCATGTGTGCCCACCATTAGAAGTGGGTGGATGCATGGAGGTATTCTAAAGTAATGGTGGGCATACTACACACTTTTTCTGGCAGAGATTTCTTCTCTTTTTTCCCATTCAGCCCACAGGCTGCATAAAGAAAAAAAGAACATAGCATATACACCCAACAAGGACCAGCGACGTACTGATACATCACTGGACTTTGAATGGTTATACCAGGGTGATGCCTGCAGCTGCAGGCATCATCCTGGTATCGTTTTTTTCAGCCGGTGATGGGCTTTCATGTAAAAGCAATTCTAGTGGCTAATTAACTGCAGAATTGCTTTTACAAGCAGCGGGAGAAAATGCCCCCCTCCCCCGCTGCCTTATCGGGCAGTTCCGTGCCATCGGGGAAACCTGAGAATGCAGCCGGTGTTTCTGCCAGCTGATCATAGAGCTGATTGGAGACCGGAATGGTGCCAATCATCTCTATAGTCTAAGAAATCAGAAGCTACGAGCATTTCATCACTTCAGTTGCGCAGGATATAAACAGCGCCATTTGTAAATTGGGAAAGCATCTGATCACACCGATCTTGGTGAGATTAGATAATGTAAGGGCAGAGGAGATATCTAGAGTATGATAGACCCCAGATTTCTCAAAAAAGAATATATGACAATGCCCATTGAAGTTATAGGGGATATTTGAATTCCCTGTGATAGCATTAAAAGTGTAAAAATAATTAAATAAATCAGAATTTAAAAAAAAAAAGTACCCTCGCCCCCTTTGTGCACCTGCGGTCGTGAGGGTTGACCCTGTGCCAGTATGGAAACAGCGGTTGCACCATGCATGTGATGTATCGCCACGAACGTCAGATCAAGGGCAGTAATTATAACTCTAGACCTCCTCTGTAAATCTAAAATGGTAGCTTGTAAAGACTTTTAAAGCGTTGCCTATAGATATTAAAAATGTATGCAGCTTGTCGCCATTGCACGGGGCATGAGCAATTTTAAAACATGTCATGTTTGGTATCTATTTACTCAGCATAGCATCATCTTTTATATCTTAAGAAATAATTGGCCAATATATTGTGTTTTTGTGCAATAAAATTAAAAAAATTTGTATTTTTTTTAAAAACATTGCGTTCGAAAAATCGCTGTGTGAGTACTATGTGAGATAAAAAATTACAGCACCCACCATTGTATTCACTAGGGTGTCTGTTTTAAAAAAAATATATAATGTTTGGGGGTTCAAATTAATTTCCTAGCAAAAATACAGATTTTTTTAATGTGAACAAAAAGTGTCAGAAAAGGTTTGGTCTTCAGGTGGTTAGAAGAGTGAGTGATGTGAGGCATAAACTTCTAATCCTGGGCATAAAATGCCCCCACCCCCCAAAATGACCCCTTTTTGGAAAGTAGGCACCCCAAACTATTTGCTGAGAAGCATGTTGAATCAATAGAAAAATTTATTTTTTTACCACAAGTTTTTGGCAAATGACAAAAAAGAAAAATACATTTACACAAAATTGTCATTTAAATAATTTATTGATCACACAAGCCATGGGTATATGTGGAATTACTCCCCAAAATACATTCTGCTACTTCTCCCAAATATGGGGGTACCACATGTGAGAGACATTTTGGCAGTCTAGCCAAGTATAGGACCCCAAAATCCAATAAGCACCGTCAGGCTTTTAAAGGGCTTTATTTCCTCATTACACTTCCTGACTACCTATCACAGTTTCGGAAGCCCTGGAATGCCAGAATAGCACCAAACCCCCTCAAATGACCCATTTTTGGAAAGTAGACACCCCAAAGGAATTTGATAAGAAGCATGGTTAGTATTTTGCAGATCTCGTTTGTTGCCACAAGTTTTTGGAAAATGAAGAAAGAAAACAAAAACATATTTTTTCTTTTCTTTTTTTCTATTTCAAAACCTTGTGAGAAAAAATGAGATCTGCAAAATATTTACCATGCTTAGAATGTCCACTTTCTGAAAAGGGGTCATTTGGGAGTGTTTGTACTATCCTGGTATTTTAGCCCCTCAAGAAATGTGATAGGCAGTCAGAAAGTAAAAGCTGTGTAAATTTCAAATATTCTATACTATAGTTTGTAGACGCTATATAACTTTCACACAAAGCAATCAATATACACTTATAGGGATTTTTTTACCAAAAACGTAGCAGAATGAATTTTGGCCTAAATTTACGACAAAATTTGAGTTTTTTGTATATTTTTTATGACAGAAAAAAGAAAATATTGGGTTTTTTTTCAAAATTTGGGGGGTTTTTTTGCGCAAAAAATAAAAAGCGCAAAGGTGATCAAATACCACCAAAAGAAAGCTAAATTTGTGTGAAAGAAAGGACATAAATTTTGTTTAGGTGCAGCTTTGCATGACCGCGCAATTGTCAGTTAAACTAGCGCAGAGCTGTATAGCAAAAAATGGCATAAATTACAATATCTATACCAGGGATGGGAAAACTTTTTGACTTGAGGGCCGTAATGGGTTCATATATTGGACCCGGGGGCCGGACCAAGAGTAGATGAATGATGTGTATGTGTCATCCATAGTAAGTATAGTAATATTCCCCCATAGTAAGCATAGTAATTAATCCCCCATATAGTAATTCTTCCACCATAGTAATTCATCCCCCATATAGTAATTCATCCCCCATAGTAATTCATCCCCCATAGTAATTAATCCCCCCTATAGTAATTCATTCCCCATATTAATTCATCCCCCATAGTAATTCATCTCCCATAGTAATTCATCTCCCATAGTAATTCATCCCCCATAGTAATTCATCCCCCATATAGTAATTCATCCCCCATATAGTAATTCATCCCCCCTATAGTAATTAATCCCCCATATAGTAATACATCCCCCATAGTAATTCATCCCCCATATAGTAATTCATCCCCCATAGTAATTCATCCCCCCTATAGTAATTCATCCCCCATATAGTAATACATCCCCCATATAGTAATACATCCCCCATAGTAATTTATCCCCCATATAGTAATTCATCCCCCCTATAGTAATTCATCCCCCATAGTAATTCATCCCCTATAGTAATTCATCCCCCATATAGTAATTCATCCCCCATAGTAATTCATCCCCCATAGTAATTCATCCCCCATATAGTAATTCATCCCCCCTATAGTAATTCATCCCCCATATAGTAATTCATCCCCCATATAGTAATACATCACCCATAGTAATTCATCCCCCATATAGTAATTCATCCCCCATAGTAATTCATCCCCCCTATAGTAATTCATCCCCCATATAGTAATTAATCCCCCATATAGTAATACATCCCCCATAGTAATTCATCCCCCATATAGTAATTCATCCCCCCCTATAGTAATTCATCCCCCCTATAGTAATTCATCCCCCCTATAGTAATTCATCCCCCATATAGTAATTAATCCCCCATATAGTAATTCATCCCCCCTATAGTAATACATCCCCCATAGTAATTCATCCCCCATATAGTAATTCATCCCCCAAATAGTAATTCATCCCCCAGAGTAATTCATCCCCCCTATAGTAATTCAACCCCCCTATAGTAATTCATCCCCCATAGAAATTCATCCCCCTATAGTAATTCATCCCCCATAGTAATTCATCCCCCATATAGTAATTCATCCCCCATAGTAATTCATCCCCCATATAATAATTCATCCCCCATAGTAATTCATCCCCCCTATAGAAATTCATCCCCCCTATAGTAATTCATCCCCCATAGTAATTCATCCCCCATATAGTAATTCATCCCCCATATAGTAATTCATCCCCCATATAGTAATTCATCCCCCATATAGAAATACATCCCCCATATAGTAATTCATCCCCCATATAGTAATTCATCCCCCATAGTAATTCATCCCCCCTATAGTAATTCATCCCCCCTATAGTAATTCATCCCCCATATAGTAATTCATCCCCCATATAGTAATTCATCCCCCATAGTAATTCATCCCCCCTATAGTAATTCATCCCCCCTATAGTAATTCATCCCCCCTATAGTAATTCACCCCCCATATAGTAATTAATCCCCCATATAGTAATTCATCCCCCCTATAGTAATTCATCCCCCATATAGTAATTCATCCCCCATATAGTAATTAATCCCCCCTAGTAATTCATCCCCTATATAGTAATTCATCCCCCCTATAGTAATTCATCCCCCCTATAGTAATTAATCCCCCATATAGTAATTCATCCCCCATAGTAATTCATCCCCCATATAGTAATTAATCCCCCATAGTAATTCATCCCCCATAGTAATTCATCCCCCCTATAGTAATTCATTCCCCATATTAATTCATCCCCCATAGTAATTCATCCCCCATAGTAATTCATGCCCCATAT
Organism: Staurois parvus; assembly: GCF_062004578.1. Lineage (NCBI taxonomy): Eukaryota > Metazoa > Chordata > Amphibia > Anura > Ranidae > Staurois > Staurois parvus. Next base: position 26,944 of record NW_028320280.1, read on the forward strand.
AGTAATTCATCCCCCATATAGTAATTCATCCCCCCTATAGTAATTAATCCCCCATATAGTAATACATCCCCCATAGTAATTCATCCCCCATATAGTAATTCATCCCCCCTATAGTAATTCATCCCCCATATAGTAATACATCCCCCATAGTAATTCATCCCCCATAGTAATTCATCCCCCATAGTAATTTATCCCCCATATAGTAATTCATCCCCCCTATAGTAATTCATCCCCCATAGTAATTCATCCCCCATAGTAATTCATCCCCCCTATAGTAATTCATCCCCCATAGTAATTCATCCCCCATAGTAATTCATCCCCCATAGTAATTCATCCCCCATATAGTAATTCATCTCCCATAGTAATTCATCCCCCATATAGTAATTCATCCCCCCTATAGTAATTCATCCCCCATATAGTAATTCATCCCCCATATAGTAATACATCCCCCATAGTAATTCATCCCCCATATAGTAATTCATCCCCCATAGTAATTCATCCCCCATATAGTAATTCATCCCCCATATAGTAATTCATCCCCCATATAGTAATTCATCCCCCGTATAGTAATTCATCCCCCATATAGTAATTAATCCCCCATATAGTAATACATCCCCCATATAGTAATACATCCCCCATAGTAATTCATCCCCCATAGTAATTCATCCCACATATAGTAATTCACCCCCCCTATAGTAATTCATCCCCCCTATAGTAATTCATCCCCCCTATAGTAATTCATCCCCCATATAGTAATTAATCCCCCATATAGTAATTCATCCTCCCTATAGTAATACATCCCCCATAGTAATTCATCCCCCATATAGTAATTCATCCCCCATAGTAATTCATCCCCCCTATAGTAATTCAACCCCCCTATAGTAATTCATCCCCCATAGAAATTCATCCCCCTATAGTAATTCATCCCCCATAGTAATTCATCCCCCATATAGTAATTCATCCCCCATATAATAATTCATCCCCCATAGTAATTCATCCCCCCTATAGTAATTCATCCCCCATAGTAATTCATCCCCCATAGTAATTCATCCCCCATAGTAATTCATCCCCCATATAGTAATTCATCCCCCATGGTAATTCATCCCCGCTATAGTAATTCATCCCCCATATAGTAATTAATCCCCCATATAGTAATACATCCCCCATATAGTAATTCATCCCCCATAGTAATTCATCCCCCATATAGTAATTCATCCCCCATAGTAATTCATCCCCCATATAGTAATTCTTCCCCCATAGTAATTCATCCCACCTATAGTAATTCATCCCCCCTATAGTAATTCATCCCCACTATAGTAATTCATCCCCCATATAGTAATTCATCCCCCCTATAGTAATACATCCCCCATAGTAATTCATCCCCCATAGTAATTCATCCCCCATAGTAAATCATCCCCCATATAGTAATTCATCCCCCCTATAGTAATTCATCCCCCCTATAGTAATTCATCCCCCATAGTAATTCATCCCCCCTATAGTAATTCATACCCCATTTAGTAATTAATCCCCCATAGTAATTCATCCCCCATATAGTAATTCATCCCCCATAGTAATTCATCCCCCATATAGTAATTCATCCCCCATAGTAATTCATCCCCCATATAGTAATTCATCCCCCCTATAGTAATTCATCCCCCCTATAGTAATTCATCCCCACTATAGTAATTCATCCCCCATATAGTAATTCATCCCCCCTATAGTAATACATCCCCCATTGTAATTCATCCCCCATAGTAATTCATCCCCCCTATAGTAATTCATCCCCCCTATAGTAATTCATCCCCCATATAGTAGTTAATCCCCCATATAGTAATTCATCCCCCCTATAGTAATACATCCCCCATAGTAATTCATCCCCCATAGTAATTCATCCCCCATATAGTAATTCACCCCCCATAGTAATTCATCCCCCCTATAGTAATTCAACTCCCCTATAGTAATTCATCCCCCATAGTAATTCATCCCCCCTATAGTAATTCATCCCCCCTATAGTAATTCATCCCCCATAGTAATTAATCCCCCATAGTAATTCATCCCCCATAGTAATTCATCCCCCATATAGTAATTCATCCCCCATATAGTAATTAATCCCCCATATAGTAATACATCCCCCATAATAATTCACCCCCCATATAGTAATTCATCCCCCATAGTAATTCATCCCCCCTATAGTAATTCATCCCCCCTATAGTAATTCATCCCCCATATAGTAATTAATCCCCCATATAGTAATTCATCCCCCATAGTAATTCATCCCCCCTATAGTAATTCATCCCCCCTATAGTAATTCATCCCCCATATAGTAATTAATCCCCCATATAGTAATTCATCCCCCCTATAGTAATTCATCCCCCATATAGTAATTCATCCCCCATATAGTAATTAATCCCCCATAGTAATTCATCCCCCATATAGTAATTCATCCCCCCTATAGCAATTCATCCCCCCTATAGCAATTCATCCCCCATATAGTAATTCATCCCCCATAGTAATTTATCCCCCATATAGTAATTCATCCCCCATATAGTATTTCATCCCCCCTATAGTAATTCATCCCCCATAGTAATTCATCCCCCATAGTAATTCATCCCCCATATAGTAATTCATCCCCCATATAGTAATTAATCCCCCATATAGTAATTAATCCCCCATATAGTAATACATCCCCCATAGTAATTCATCCCCCATATAGTAATTCATCCCCCATAGTAATTCATCCCCCCTATAGTAATTCATCCCCCCTATAGTAATTCATCCCCCCTATAGTAATTCATCCCCCCTATAGTAATTCATCCCCCATATAGTAATTAATCCCCCATATAGTAATTCATTCCCCATAGTAATTCATCTCCCCTATAGTAATTCATCCCCCCTATAGTAATTCATCCCCATATATTAATTAATCCCCCATATAGTAATTCATCCCCCCTATAGTAATTCATCCCCCATATAGTAATTCATCCCCCATATAGTAATTAATCCCCCATAGTAATTCATCCCCCATATAGTAATTCATCCCCCCTATAGTAATTAATCCCCCATATAGTAATTCATCCCCCATAGTAATTCATCCCCCATATAGTAATTCATCCCCCATAGTAATTCATCCCCCCTATAGTAATTCATCCCCCATATAGTAATTAATCCCCCATATAGTAATACATCCCCCATATAGTAATTCATCCCCCATAGTAATTCATCCCCCATATAGTAATTCATCCCCCATAGTAATTCATCCCCCATATAGTAATTCATCCCCCATAGTAATTCATCCCCCATATAGTAATTCATCCCCCCTATAGTAATTCATCCCCCCTATAGTAATACATCCCCCATAGTAATTCATCCCCCATAGTAATTCATCCCCCCTATAGTAATTCATCCCCCCTATAGTAATTCATCCCCCCTATAGTAATTAATCCCCCATATAGTAATTCACCCCCCCTATAGTAATACATCCCCCATAGTAATTCATCCCCCATAGTAATTCATCCCCCATATAGTAATTCATCCCCCATAGTAATTCATCCCCCCTATAGTAATTCAACCCCCCTATAGTAATTCATCCCCCCTATAGTAATTCATCCCCCCTATAGTAATTAATCCCCCATAGTAATTCATCCCCCCTATAGTAATTCATCCCCCATATAGTAATTTATCCCCCATAGTAATTAATCCCCCATAGTAATTCATCCCCCATATAGTAATTCATCCCCCATATAGTAATTCATCCCCCATATAGTAATTAATCCCCCATATAGTAATACATCCCCCATATAGTAATTCATCCCCCATAGTAATTCATCTCCCCCTATAGTAATTCATCCCCCCTATAGTAATTCCTCCCCCATATAGTACTTCATCCCCCCTATAGTAATTCATCCCCCCTATAGTAATTCATCCCCCATAGTAATTCATCCCCCATATAGTAATTCATCCCCCCTATAGAAAATTCATCCCCCATATAGTAATTCATCCCCCATATAGTAATTCATCCCCCATATAGTAATTCATCCCCCATATAGTAATTCATCCCCCATATAGTAATTCATCCCCCATATAGTAATTCATCCCCCCTATAGTAATTCATCCCCCATAGTAATTCATCCCCCCTATAGTAATTCATCCCCCCTATAGTAATTCATCCCCCATATAATAATTCATCCCCCATAGTAATTCATCCCCCATATAGTAATTCATCCCCCCTATAGTAATTCATCCCCCATATAGTAATTAATCCCCCATAGTAATTAATCCCCCATATAGTAATTAATCCCCCATATAGTAATTAATCCCCCATATAGTAATTCATCCCCCATAGTAATTTATCCCCCCTATAGTAATTCATCCCCCATATAGTAATTAATCCCCCATATAGTAATTCATCCCCCATATAGTAATTCATCCCCCCTATAGTAATTCATCCCCCCTATAGTAATTCATCCCCCATATAGTAATTCATCCCCCATATAGTAATACATCCCCCATATAGTAATTCATCCCCCATATAGTAATTCATCCCCCATATAGTAATTCATCCCCCATATAGTAATTCATCCCCCATAGTAATTCATTCCCCATATTAATTCATCCCCCATATTAAGTCCCCAAGTCCCCCCTGTGTCAATTCACTTACTTTTGCTCCGCGCGTTCCTCTCGCCGTGTTCCCGCGCCGTTCCGGTGTAGCATGAAAATCTGTCTCCTATGAGGATCTGTCCCCCTCGACGTATCTGCGCATGTGCCAGTTTCAGGCATTAGCAGCCGATCGGCGATCTCCGGCACATGCGCAGATACGTCGAGCGGGACAGATCCTCATAGGAGACAGATTTTCATGCTACACCGGTCTTCAGGGCGGACTGTGAGAGGAGCCTAGCTCCCCTCACGTTCGTCACGCTGCCCCGCCTACACACATCCTGACAGCCATCCTGACAGTATCACGCTCTGCGGGCCGGATTAAAAGGTCCGCCGGGCCGTATACGGCCCGCGGGCCGTAGTTTGCCCATTGCTGATCTATACCATAGTTTGTAGACACTATAACTTTCACACAAAGCCACAAAGCAATCAATATAAACTTATTGGGATTTTTTTTACCAAAAACATGGAGCAGAATACATTTAGGCCTAAATTTATAACCAACTTTGAGTTTACGATACATTTTTCATAGCCGAAAGTAGAAAATATTGTTTATTTTTCAAAATTTTCAGTCTTTTTTTGTTTATAGCGCAAAAAATAAAAAGTGCACAGGTGATTAAATACCACCAAAAGAAAGCTCTATTTGTGTGAAAAAAAAGGACATAAATTTTGTTTGGGTACAGCATTGCGTGACTGTGCAGTTATCAATTGAAGTATTGCAGTGCCAAACAGCAAAAAAAGGCCTGGTAAGGAAGGGGGGTAAATCCTCCGGATGGCAAGAGGTTAAATTACTATGTAAAACTTATTCCAAAGAATACCACTCCTAATATTAGTGATAATTGGCAGCGCATTATATATATGTGTCACACTAATTCCTTTTGATGGTCTCTATGTGCAAACTTATTTACACAAATATTAAATGACATAAATTATATGTCAATTCAATAAACCAATATTGACATAATAATGCAATTCAGAGGAGGAGGAGGAATTCAACTGAACTGCATTATTATGTCAATATTGGTTTATTGATTTGTTGTGATGTCCAGATTAGATTGTATGGTCATGAAGATGGTTTGTAATAACCATCTGAGTATGCCCATGCAATCAATATGCAGGGATTGGTGATAAGGTATTATTGGTCCATTGTTTTTAGGGAATTTGCCCATAGTATTCAGTATATGGTACTCTATTTTGCCAGTGTGATGCATCATTTCCTGTGAGGCAATATGATCTGTTTCTTGTGGGACGATGCACCAATTCAACCTAATTAGGCATCAGGTGGGTTAATTAACTGCCTCCCGCCTGCCATATCAGGTAATGACGGGCGCAAGACGGTTCTCTCATTCTGGGAGGACGTCATATGACGTCCTCCCACTCTAACCGCATATGCGCGGTTCCGGGAGCGTGCAGAGAGTCGATCGGCGGAAAGAGCCAAAGATGTTGGCTCGGTCATGTGATCAGCTGTGTCCAATCACAGCTGAACGCATGTAAATACGGAAATGCCGGTTATCGGCATTTCTCTCCTCATGAGCTGTCACACTGACAGCTTGAGAGGAGAGGAGAACCTGTAATCGGCATCCCCCAGAGGGGATATATATATATATATATATATATATAATATGTATTGCAATGCATGCAAACCAAAAATCCTTGATTTATGTAAAGTTTGATAGAAATGCGTTAAGCTATTTGGATTTGAGCAAAGACACGTGTTCTCTGTAATGCAGTGCAGGTCAGTGTCCAGACCTGAACCTGTAGCTCTCCTGCAACTGTGTCTTATTTGCCTCATATTAGTACTATATCCATTAAAGTAAGCAAAATCATTTGTATTTTTCAGAGTAGAGTAGGGACTGGCCAGAAAGGGATTACTTTGACGCAGTTGGCCAGCTTAAACATGTATTGCAATGTATGTGAACTAAAATTACTCATTTTTATGCAAAGCTTGCTAGAAATGTGTAAGGGTGTTTAGAAGTGTGTAGAGGAGTTAAATCAGATTTTTTTTACGGCCTCTTTTTTCCCTTTAGCCCATGATTATTTTTTCCTTTGCTTAAGTTTTATGAAATAAATAAAACCCATTTTATATATATATATATATATATATATATATTTAAATATGAACACAGGCAGACAGTATCTTTTTTCCTATTACAGCATATTAGGGTCTTTGAAGGAATGCATCTGCAGTTAAAGAGGCACTAAACCCAAAAGCAAAAGTATTATATTGCTGCTTCCCAATTCTTAGATGTGTTGGTTGCATTGTTTTTTTTTAAGGCTTTCTGTCTTCTATTTTCACCTGGTGATCTGACCAATAAGTCTGTTATTTTTCAACAGAATAAGCTGTCCTAGAGGGTTGAGACTAAATATTTACCACTGACAGGCATGCTTACAATGATCAACTTTTATTTGTTTATGTATAAAAAACTGTTGCTGCAACTGATTTTAAAGTGTGAGCTGGAGTTTGGCTTCAATTTGTTAGTGCACCTAAATCTGCTAGTCCATCTAACACTACCCTCCTCCCAGGCCAACAATCCTGTTGTCCAAAGGTATCTCTGTTGCTCCTTTATCCAGAGTGGGGGCGCTCTAGTACAGGAAGAGTGTTACTGGCCAGATCACAAGGCCAAAACAGAGGGAAAAAAGCCTAACAAAAAAAAGAAAACTATTGCAGCCACCACATCTGAGGATTGGTAAGTTGCAATATATTACATGCTTTGTTTTGGGTTTAATAGCACTTTAATGCACAACCGAAATTACAATAGTTATTCATTTTTTAATAATAATTAATGGAATTAGTTAAAAAGGTCAATATAATAAAAATGCAGTTCCTTAGTTTCACTAAAGGTTATAAAAACAATGAAGAGCGTCTGCGCATTATTATTTGTCTTTGCTGATATTGGCAGTAATCCTCTTCTTGGGTCCCAGTGCAGAATGCATTTTCTTTTATTTGGGCCCACAGATTAAAAAGCTCTTTAATTAAGGAACAGCACGGATGGCCACAGTGACAGCGTACACTGGCACTGCAAATCAGGATGTGAAATTGATATTTTCTTTTACAATTAGATTGGATTACATACAACAGAAACACCTCAACCTGATTCATCATCTTAACTACTTGCCGACTGCACTATAGCAGTTTTACAGCTACAGGGCAGCACTCTGTGCAGAATCACCTATATATACACGATTCCACATTTCTGGGTAGGGGGCGCGCGTGCGTGCCCATGCCGTCCTACCCGCGCTGTCATAGGCCCTTGTAGATGTCAATTATTGGGTCCCAGCCAGAGGTTCATGGCCGGGAATCTGCAATTGATGGAGCAACTGACAGAAGAGAGATCTGTGAGTATAAACAACACGGATCTCTCTCTCCTGCCAGTGGGGATGTACTGGTTTTTATCTCTCTGCAAAGCAAAGAGATAAAAACCAGCACATCCTCTAGTAAAACACCATAAAGAAAGTACACACTAATAACACTCCTTAACACACACCTAACCCTTTGATCGCCCTAGATATTAACCCCTTCCTGCCCAGTGTCATTAGTAGTGTCAATGCTTTTTACTAGCACTAATCTCTGTATAAGTGCCACAGGGGATGTCAGTAGAAGTTAGTCAGTGTCAGCTAGTGTCAGAATGCCCGTCGTACTATCACAGTCCCGCAATAAGTCACTGACCACCACCATTACTAGTATAAAAAATAAACAAACAAGTAAATAAATAAAAATCCCAGTATATATACCATTGTTTGTAGACGCTGTAATTTTCACACAAACCAATTAATATACACTTATTGGGATTTTTTTTGTTACCAAAGACACGTAACAAAATACATTCTAGCCTAAATTTATGAAGAAATTGTATTTTTTTTTGTTTTTTTATTGGATATGTTTTATAGCAAAAAGAAAAAAAATATTGGTTTTAATTTTAAGTAGTTTTCATTTATAGCACAAAAAATAAGAAAAAACCCAGTGATGATAAAATCCCAATAAAAGAAAGTTCTGTTTGGGTGAAAAAAAATTACAGTGTACAGTGTTACATGACAGCACAATTGTCAGTTAAAATAGCGCAGTGCTGAATATAAAAAAATGGCCTGGTCATGGGGGGGTAAATCTTCCGGAGGGCAAGTGGTTATAGTGGACCTTCAGTCAGTTTATAAATTTGGTTCTACAGGACCTGTCTCCCCTTCTTTAATACCTTTGGAATAAAAATTGTCTTTTGCTGCCTCTAAATCCTTTTTTTTTACCTGTTGGTATCAGTCTTCATCTGCGTTATTTGCCTAGGTCAATGATCTCCAAACTTTGGCCCAAGCCCGGATGTGGCCCTTGGTTCACCTTTATATGGCCCTTGGAGCACAATTCCACCAACTGACACTATCGACAAGTCATTATTCTTCCCATTGACAGCAGCAATGGGTCACTATTCCTTCCAGTCAAACCAATGATGGGGCTTTGCTTATGCCCACTAATGCCAGGACATTTTCTGCTTCCACTGGTCAAAGTCCGCCCCCCTAAAGTCCGAAGACCAGTAAACTTGCACTTTGGAGACCCCTGGCCTAGGCGAATGACATAGGTAGCTCTAGTCCCCTTGACTCCTGGTACTGTATATTATCGTCACTAATCCCAGGAGTTAAGCGTTTTTTTTTTTCTTGTGAGAGTTCCAGCAAAGGGAGGAAGGCGGAGGAGGGTGGAAGTTGGCTGCTGCCATTGCTATAGGAATGTGTACACAAAGGGCTGGAAGCGTCGTGCTTACTAGTGCGCAGGCAAGACATGAACCAAGCGTGCATGTGCAAGACTTTACATATCATGCAATGGATTAGAGAGGCCATGGCTTCACTCTCCCACAGTGAAGATGACTGCATGCATGATGAGAGTGAATACAAATACTGCCAATTGTTAAACTGGAAATAATTGAGTCTAATAACAATCAACAATAAAAGTGTATTTTCTGAAATTTAGTAGCTTTGCCTGGACTTTCTCTTTATGAAAAGTTATTTTTTTTCTTTTACCAACAGTTATAGCATCATCACATACTTTTTCCATCAGGCACTTTGATTAGCAGATAAAAAATGGCAAAAAACAGGACATTATTATAGGGGAAGAATTGGCCAAAATGTACTAGAGACATGGAGTGCATGTGTTTTACTACAAGGATTAAGTGGACACAGCAGTTAAAAAGTGGCCAACAGCAGGATAATTTTCATTAGCCAGACTAGACTCAAATGTACAAAAAACAAAGAACACGGGCTGGGGTTTTACCACAAGAATTAGAGTACCGTAGGTGATTCAGCAGTGAAAAATAGCCAGCAGCAGGACAATTTAATGAGCAAGACTAGGCCAAGATGTACTTGAGACAAATGGTATAAGGTGGGGTTTTACAGCAAGATGTAAGGTAGCACAAACAACACAGCTGTACAAAACTGGCAAGCCACAGGACATTTTTATGGATGATGAGCCTAACCGATGTATGCCTAATTGTTACTTTTACTATGGGGAGGAGTACAGTAAATGTGAGTGATATAGTTTGAGTTGTTTTGATGGCCAGTTCACACCACAATTTCTGCGTTACACGTGTGTTTCTGCATGCACATTATTTATGTGTTCTGGTGCTTTTTCCCCCCACTTTTTTCTACATCTCAATTCAGAACATATCCATTCCTGTGTGTTTTTGATGTGTTTTGCTGCGATCCAAATGCATTCCATACAGAAAAAAATGCAGCATGTTCTACTTTTGTTGACTGAACTGGACTGCAGTGCACTGGTGTGAACTAGGGCCACTGGAATACATGGAAAACAATATGCATTTGTTTTTGTTGCAGATTAAAAACGCACTGGACTGCATGTGTTGTGAACCAGCCCTAAGTGCACACTTCATTCAAACTTTTTCTTTCAAACCGTACTGTGCATGGTAGCCAACCAACGTGTTCAATTAAGCTTTGACAAAGAAACTTCGAAGCTGATTCGTTTCTATGCAGAGCGGCACCAGGTTTTGCTCTCTCCAGTTTAAAATTTTGAATTCCCCCAATTGCCTATTCCTGTTCTGCTTCTGGGAGATTTCAACAATTGTATAAAACCCGTAATGGATCCATTTCAACATCTGTTCAAGGTCATCCTAATACTCCCCAGTTTCCTAGGCTGTGCTTGGTCTATCTGATCTGTAGCAGAGTTCACACCCATAAGACCATTATTATATCTGTTTTTCTAAATCACATACAATAACTCTTTATCTAGAATAGACTTGGCACTGGGCACGTCTACCTTCCTACCATTTATCCATTCCACTGACATTTGTCCCAGAGAGCTACCTGACCACTCCCCTATAACCGTAACCCTTCAGATAGGGGACAGAACCATTAAAAAAATTGGTAGCTCACCCATTTTAGTTGACCCTTCTACCAAATAGACGTCCTTGAAACCTATTTAAGAGACCTCTTCATAAAACAGCAAAACTATATCTAAGACTAGATTGACAGAGAAGGAAATACTGAGAGGTATCTTGATCTGAAGCATCCTATGTTAATAACTATTAACTCAAAACCAGTTAGAGTGGAGATCTGCTCAGCAAACACTCAGCAAATTCACTTGTCACAAAGCTCAAAATAAGTGTTTCTTTCAAAAACAGGCTTTTTGGCCAGAAGTGGAGAAAGTAGGAAAACTACTAGTTCATATCGCAAGTTCTCAACAGCCTAAAACATATGTACAATAAGTGCAATTACAGATGCCTCTGGAAAGCTTTATATTAACTCTAGAGATAGCCTCAATATCTTTGCAAGCTTCTATCAACATTCATGTACTTCGGAGAAAGACCAATCGTTCTTAGACTGCTTTGACTTTGGAGGAGTTGGACTCAACCATCATGAGCTTCCCAAATTGCAAATCCCCTGGGACAGACAGCATTCCTATGAGGCCACAGGGGTAGTGATCTAAAGAAATGTAAAAACCTTCTCCTGCCAGATTCATACTGTCCTATCTCCCTCCTGACAACTGATGTCACAATTCTAGCTAAAGCACTGGCATCGAGGCGGTCTAAATTGATCCACACTCATTACAGATCCCTATCAGACAGGCTTTATGCCAAACAAATCTACAGCACTTAACATCCAAAGAGTTTTTCTGAACATGCAAATCCCAACCGACAACCCTGGACACAGACCTGCTAGCACTTGAAATAGCCAAGGTATTTGATTGTGTGGAATGGGAATATCTGTAGGCTGCCTTCCACAGATTTGGCCTGAGTTCAGTTTATGTCAAATAGGTGAGTCTCCTATATGCCAAACCCACAGCTAGGATCCTAATTAATAATTCACTCTCCCTTCCTTCCCTGTTTTTTGTACAGAAGAATTAGGGGTGTCCACTCTACCCCCCTCGTATTTGTCACAGCCATAGAACCACTAACAATGGCACCAAGACTAGACCCTGTTGCGGAGGACTTTAAAAAGGGGGACGTTGAGGAAAAAGTAGCATTTTATGCCAATGACAGCCTAATATTTCTTTCCAACACACAGAACTCTCTGGACAGGACAGTGGAGATACTGAAAGAATTTGGCTCTTTCTCTGATCTCTTGGTCAACTGGGATAAATCAATGTTACTCCCATTAGACCCCCATTCTATCCATCTACAAAGTACTCTTTCCTACCTCAAAATAGTTCAGCAAATTTCTTATTTAGGGAGTTACATTTCTACTTCAATAGATCAGTATATAAAACTTAATTTAGTTTCTCTACCTTGGTGACGAAGGGTAAAATAATATGGATTCTTCAAATACTCTACAAACTACGCAACTGCCCCATATCAATTCCAGTGATGTTCTTTAAAAGAATCAATGGCATATTTTAAGACTTGACCCAGAAACAGCCTAGGCTGTTGCTTGAGTCCTGAAGGAAGTGGGAGGCCTCTCCACTCCCAACCCAAGATTATATTTTTTGACATCTAAGTTACAATACTTCACAGGCAGGAACCTTGGGGATACACAACCCTCAGTTTACTAATTAATTAAATATCTACCAGGAAGCCTTAATTCACTTCACTCCCTACTGCTTAAACTCCAAACTTTTTCACAATACCCCACAATTTACCTGATGGGAAAGGTTTGGGAGGTCTCTAAGAAAATGTATAGAGCATAGAGGACTCCAGTAGACATATTCTTATATGGGAGAATGATCGTCTTCCTGAACTCTCCAAACTCCTGGGTTTCCATGCCCGGAAATTTGCTGGTATCATTCATTTCTCAGCTATACAATGGAGGGCAACTCAAACAGTTTCAATACTTGCAATTTGAATTTGCATTACATAAAAGATCATTTTGTCAATATCTTCAGAGCTGGCATGCTTTACAGGCACAATATGGAAACCTGGCCACTATGTTTGGAAAAAGATTTTAGATGGGTTTCTAGGCTCTTGTGGTACTAAGGGTCATACACTTTATGCTCACCAATACAAAACAAACCCTCGGGTAACTTTACCTTGTGCTGTAAACAAAAGTGGAAAAAACACTTGGGTACCATACCTGACAACGTGTAGGATGATATGTTATAATCTTTACCATGTGATTCCATGTCTTCCTCTCACAGATGGATGCAATTCTTTTCATTTGCTGCACTGTATCTATCTCTTCAAGCCCCCATCCTGTCTGATGAGAACTGCCAAAACTCCTATCCTGGTCAAATCACTGGAAACATGATCTGTGTTGGGTACCTTGAAGGTGGCAAAGACTCTTGCCAGGTGAGTAAAGCTTCAATAAAGCATGACCTCCTGACAATTATCACCCGGGCATAAAGGAGTATTATCTCAAGTCAGATACAGGGTTCTTTTTAGAATCTTATATTTTGGTGTCCCAAGATGATGGCAAATTAACAAAGTACTATAAACTGACAATTGGGGGGTTATTTACTAAACCTAGAGAGTGCAAAATCTGGTGCAGCTCTGCATAGAAACCAATCAGCTTCCAGGTTTTTTGTCAAAGCTTATTTAAAAAGCTGAAGTTAGAAGATGACTGGCTACCATACACAGCTGCACCGGATTCGGAGTGCTCTGGTTTTAGTAAATTACCCCCTTGGAGTTCGATTATGAACAAAGCAAAAAGGTTGAGAATGTCTCCTCTTGTTCTTCAAAGAACTTCATTTGTCCCCCTTGTGTATGCAACCAGTAGATTGGCGCACCTTTGCATGATACCCCGGGCAGAGAGAACTATGTTTCAGTTTCAAATGGGCATTGTGCATTCTTGCCATCTGCTGATTTCATGCTACTGACAGTTGCATACGAATTAGCATGGCTCTACTTAGCTATGACATGGTGATCACATGGGTTTGTTTGCAAACAGTTGTCCATCAGTGAGTACATGCACTCATTGTGCACAAAAAAGGAAATGCTTTTTTAAAACATAAGAAGAAAAAATTAAAAAAAATGTTAAAAAAAACACTTGAACTTTTTTGACCCTTTGTCAGACAATAACAAAGGGCATTTGTTAAAACATGAAACAAAATTCAAGTCTTACATGTCCTTAAAATACCATTGTAAAAATCTTTCAGGTATTGCCAAGTTAACTAATGCATACATATGATGGTAGATTTGGTCTAGGCATCAGTGACATCTGTCCATGAAAGGAATAAATATGGCAGATTGGTGACAGAAATAAAAACTGAAGCCCAGTCATTAAAAAAATGAAGGGTCCAGAGTTTGTAAAAATAAAAGGAAAATATAACTTTCACTGTAATACTCACTGTCAGTTCAGGGCTGTCCCCCACACTACTTCTTCTCCAATATTTGATGTTGCCAGTCTTCTGTCTGCTGTGAAGGAAAACAGCTTAAAATGAATATGTAATTCTAGATCAGAATCAACTCATTTAGAAATTCTGATTAAAATTTAAACAATTCAAACTTTTTTCACACAGGAGGGTAAAAACCCCATTCTGGTATATGCAGCATTATTTGGAAGAAAATCCTCTTATCTACGATTGTAGCTTTCATAACACAGAGTACAGCAAATGCCGCTTTATGCATTGGCATACCACCTTGAACCCAGCGGGGTTTATTTACTAAAGCTGGAGAGTCCAAAATCAGACTCCCTTCTGCATAGAAACCAATCAGCTTCTAACCTCAGCTTGTTCAATGAAGCTTTGGCAATGAAACCTGGAAGCTGATTGGTTTCTATGCAGAAGGGAGTCTGATTTTGGACTCTCCAGCTTTAGTAAATAAACCCCAGCCTGTCCAGAGAGTGTGTCACCTCCTGACTTGGCACCATCCACAGGCAGCTTCAATCTTGAAGTTGAATTCAATGCAATATTACATCAGATAATTGCAGTATATACAGGTGAAACTCGAAAAATTAGAATATTGTGCAAAAGTTCATTTATTTCAGTAATGCAACTTAAAAGGTGAAACTAATATATGAGATAGACTCATTACATGCAAAGCAAGATAGTTCAAGCCGTGATTTGTCATCATTGTGATGATTATGGCTTACAGTTCATGAAAACCCCAAATCCACAATCTCAGAAAATGAGAATATTCCATGCAATCAATAAAACAAGGATTGTACATAGAACAATATCGGACCTCTGAAAAGTAGAAGCATGCATATGTACTCAGTACTTGGTTTGGGCCCCTTTTGCAGCAATTACTGCCTCAATGCAGCGTGACATGGAAGCTATCAGCCTGTGGCACTGCTGAGGTGATATGGAAGACCAGGATGCTGCAGCCCACACTGGCCACAACGCCAGTCAAAACTGACATTACAGGGAAGGGATAAACCTCATTTTTATTGCTCACTGAGATGATTTCATCTCACTATCTGCATTGTAAATACATTTCTCATGCATGTGACTCAGGGTGTTCACCTTCCAAGCCCCGTGAGTGCTGCCTCACCTTTCGCATTATAGATTGGATTCCCATCAGATCTTTATCTGTATAACGTCTGTACAGCGTGCTCTTTCTGGGTTAATGTGGGTTTCCTCCAGATGCTCAGATTTCCTCCCGCAACCTAAAAACATATTGGTTGGGTTGTCATACAGTAGATCATGTGTCACACTCTGACAGAGACAGAAAGAAGAGGATTTAGGTTGTAACTAAAACACACAGACCAAGCAATACTTTGTGGTATCCATGGCATCAAGCTTGAATGTTACTAATGTCAACTCCTTTCCCAAAATGATGAAAAGTGCTTCTGATCCTGGTGGGTCTTTTCAGGCAATGCTGGTTGACCTCACCAGTAGACTCATCACCTCGCCTAAAGGTGCTACAAGTCACAGGCTTATAATCCCCACCAGGTGCCCTCTAATGGTTACAGAAATGGGTCAAACACTTCACAATAGAGGACAAGTCATGGTCCAAACAGTCTGGCTATAGGTCACATGACAAAGAGAGACAGGAAGAAGGGCATCTGCCCTCACTCCAGAATACAGGCGCTCTATCTCCCCCTGCTGGCTGGAGGGATGACAACGCAAAATCTTCTATTCAGCTGTAATCAGTCCTACCAGTGAGGAGGCCCCAACCTCTACATCAGAAGAGCCCCCCAATAAACATGGCGCCCGCCTGGCCCCTGGTGTACAACATACAGTATATACCCCATAACCACAATGTACATTTATTTATTATTTATTTCAGGCACTTATATAGTGCCGTCCATTTACGCAGCGCTTTACATATATATATATATTGTACATTCACATCAGTCCCTAACCCTCAAGGGGTGTACAATCTAAGGTCCCTAACTCACATTCATACATACACATACTAGGGACAATTTAGACAGGAGCCAATTAACCTACCAGCATGTCTTTGCAGTGTGGGAGGAAACCGGAATACCCGGTGGAAACCCACACAGGTACAGGGAGAACATGCAAACTCCAGGCAGGTGATGCCGTGGTTGGGATTGAAACCAAGGACCCTAGTACTGCCAAGAGGACATGCTAACCATTTAGCCATTGTATATAGTTACTCAGACACCAATCCATTACTAAAAAACCACATCTAGACATCAATGGTCAACCCATAATAGCAATGCACAGCCCATAGCAACCATTCAGAGTCCACAGGAAAAGTGCAATGTGCATAGCAACAGGGTACCACGTATGTAGTTACGGAGAGACCAACCTATTACTAGAAAAACTACCTCTAGGTGTTCATGGATAGCCCATAGCAACCATGAAAAGTCCATAGCAACAGGTTGTGACGTATATAGTCACAGAGATCCCAACCCATTACAATAAAGCCTACCTTTACACGTCCATGGAGAGCCCATAGCAACGGCTCATTGTCCATAGCAACAGGGTGCAGGCCAGAGCGATATATATATGTGTGTGTGTTTTTTTTATTCAGCACCAGGGCAATGTTCATGTGTGTGTACATAAACTGTATATAATATATATATTACACGGTTTCTATGGTCTTATATATACAGTATATTCATCACTGGGGCATTGTTGTTCATAGCAACACTGCTAAGTGCATAGTAACAGTGCTGAGCTGTTCTTCTACAATATATACAGTTACATAGACATCAACCCATTACTAGAAAGCCACCTCTACACATCCCATAATAACAATGCACACCCCATAGCAACCATTTACAGTCCTTAGATCCAGTGTGAATCCAATCATGTATCATACAGAAGTATACACACACATATGGAGAACATTGGCCCGGTGCTGAATATATATGAAGTTACAGAGACACCGACCCAATACTAGAAACCCACCAAGGAGAGCCCATAGCAACCGCTCCCAGCTCCTAGCAACAACACAAGTCATTCCCATAGTACACAGCAGACTGAATGTACAATACATATATAGGAGAATCATATCCCCCACAGAGACATCCATAGACAGAATGACATCTAAATCCCCTTCTTTGTGGGGAATGTGATGTTTATAAAAATAAATAAATACAGAATTATCAATCATTATAGGATTTTGTTTTTTATTTTTGTCTATAGATTGTGTAAATATAAAAACAAAAACAATATCACCGCAAGAAATCCTTTTATCTTATAGCCCTCATGCACACGGGATGTTTTTACAGCGGCTGTTTTGGCGTTTGATGTTTTTTTCTACAGCCAGTAAACCCCCCAGCATGTTATCCTATGTGTCCATACACACATAGACTGGAATCAACGTTTATGGGCTGGGATGTGTTTTGACTGGAAAAAAAAAAAATAGTGGGTTTCTAGAGGAGTTTTTCAGCTGTAAAAACGCTCTAACGCTAAAAAAACGCAGCAAAACGCTGCAAAAGGCCGTTTTGGGACTTTTTTTGACCCAAAAAAAGTAAAAAAAAAACGCTAAAAAACACAAACGAGGGAAAACGCCGCTAACAGCTAATGCTAAAACACTAAAAAGAACTAAAAAAGTCACATTAAAAACACCGCAAACTGGCGTTTTTGGACATTTTTTTAATTAAAAAAAAACTTTTATTTAAAAAAAAATTAATTTTTTTTATAAAAAATTTTTCTTTTTATTTTTTTTTTTTAATTAAAAAAACATGATAGAAAACACAAACACAGAAAAGCTTGGGAAAACGCCACTAAAAGCTTATGCAAAAAAACTTTAAAAAAAAGGCTGAAAAAAGCAGAAAAACTAGAAAAAGCTGAAAAATGTTTTTAACGTGACTTTACACAGCTTACGTTCCCAGCGTTATCACAACGTCCCGTGTGTGTGAGGACTTATAATACCGAAATGATGACCAAATCAATAGGCTGATGTCGGTTCAGTGTGAGGCTTTCTCCTGTCCATCAGGGATCACAGGCAGTTGGCAGACCTGAGCAATCGAGCCAGAGCAACCGATCAACCAATCAGCACTCTCCTAGGAAATTCAACTCCATGCTGCGGAAACGTGTGCAGCTAGCCAGCCTGGCCAGGTGATGACATCACAGTGCAAATCTACTGAGCATGCCCAGAAAGGTGATGACATCACAGTGCAGGCTGCAGGGGAGTAACCAATTGATTGAACTGGTCAGTCAGTCTATAGACTACGGAGGAAGGAGGAGGTTGTGCGTCTTGTGTGTCCAGAGAGAACTTCATATTTCGGAGAATGACCCGCATGATGACCCGCATGATTAGAAAGAATACATTTGTTCCTTCATTTACCATCAGAGAGGAACCAACATTGAACAGACAGGATATGGAAATGAAGCCCAACCCCAGCAGAGATTCTGCCCAGCCTGCCCATCAGAATCCCACCCCTGAGCGCAAGCGTCGGCCATTTATTGGCAGGGTTGGGGCATTTTTCCGCCGTCTGTTCCGCCGTAAGAAGAAGAAGAGAGCAGATAGGGATCCAGAAGGTAAGATTTATGATCCGTACAACATACAAGCTGGCAGAACACAATCCATTTTATTAAGGTGTTACAATGGGGGAGATTTACTAAAGCTGGAGCACTCAGAATCTGGTGCAGCTGTACATGGCAGCCAATCAGCTTCTAGAGTCAGCTTGTTCAATTAATCTTTGGAAATAAAACCTGGAAGCTGATTGGTTTCTATGCAGATCTGCAGCAGATTTTTCACTTTCCAGTTTTAGTAACTTTTCATTGGCGAACAGCAGCCTACAGACCACACCCTTAATTATAGCATCCTATTCCTATTGGTGGCCAGTGGCGTATATTAGATCCCACGGCTCAATTGCCTATTTTTACCAATCCCCCTGCACACGGTGTAAACGAGGCATATCTGTCTCATGTCATGATATAAAATGACTTGTGCACAGTGCTGCATGGCGGAGTAATTGTCAGTCAAATAGAATGAAGGAGTCTTACCGGCTCATATTTGAGTGATTAAAGTGCATTTAAAGCCCAAATTTATTTTTTTGGTTAAAATAGCATGTTGAGGGGTTAGAAGCCCTGTCATATCTTTATTGCCCGGCCCCTGTATTTATCCTGGTGGCCATTACCCCAGATATAGAAAGTGAGGTGTCATTCAAAGTAGCAGAAGTGTTAGAACTACTCTGTTCCATAAGGGGTGGGAGGGGTGCAGGTGTCAGAGCTGAGACCACACCTTCCAGCAGCAACCAATCACAGCCTTCCTGACCATTAAAACCTGCACAGGGGAAGTGACAGTTGGAAGTACATTTCAAATAGCTTGTTTTGCATTCTCATTATAGAAAAACAATATCCAAAATCTGTATACTGTAAACTGCTGCAGCACTTCTTTACATTCAATTCACAGCATCCTCTGCACGTCGGCTGAAATTTTAAATCAGGCTTCTGGCAAGGATGTTCACACTGTTGGAACGAGGGAAAGGTGGCACAGAAGGGATGGTTAACAGCCTCCCATCTGCTGCCTTTCCTATTTGAAGCTCTGACAGCGTCGTATTACATGTAGGATTGTTGGATTGGGCAGGTTTAGTCTTATTTGGAGCCAAAACTTATATTTTCTGATTAGGAAAGAGTGGTGATGGGCTTACACCCTGTCACATTATTATTGCTGGGGATTTCACTCATATATTTCTCCTAATGACAGTTGTCACCAAAACAGGAAGTCAGATGTGATCCTAAATTTTGGATTTGTCACCAGAACTAGGGATCACAGTAGGTCTTACAGTGGTGACACCTGTTCCAGTAACAACTCAAGAGGGGAATTTCTACTCACTTTGGAGTGATTTCCTCTAACTTCCTGTTGCATCGCCAGGACAGGAAAAATTGGAATTTCACAAATGGCAAAACATAACCTGATAGGGATTTTAGCCCTTTCCTACTCTATTTTTAGGCTATACATGCACTTCACTAACATAAAAACAAAAGAAATGGATCTATAAAAAGGCAAGTGTACATTTGTGATTTAATTCTGCTCAGCCAGTCTTGGGATTTATTTGGTTAGTTCTGTACTAGTTGATAGTCTAGATAAATAAATACATGAATGGAAGATAATCTATTTGTTTCTTTTTTCTACAGAAATCAATGCGATCCCTCCTGCTATCACCGTTGACAACCCGACCGTCTCAGAAACTGAGACGATGACTACCAGAGGCACAGCCAGTGCCCACCGACAAACCGCAGAGGAGCTGGTGTTCAACCCATCTGCAGAGACTGTGGCTGCACCAATGGATGGGCAAGAAACCAGCCTCTCTAAAGAGATTGAGTTTACACCTGAAAGCGGGATCAAGATCCCTGCTTTTACAAGCAACGACCCGGCTTCTAGAAGTAATGAGCCTGATGACTCCACAACAACGAGTGATCCTAGATCAGACAGTATCTATGTACCAGATACCGCCATTGAGCTCCCTTCTTCTACAAGCAGCGAGTCTGATGACTCCGCAACAAGGAGTGATCCTAGCTCAGACAGTACCTGTGTTCCAGCAAGAGAACTGAACTTCACCTCTGCTCCACAGACTGTGGCTGGGCTAAAAGAATGGAGAGAGATCAACATCCCTACAGAGACTGTGCCGATCCCAGATACCATCATTGAGATCCCTTCTTCTACAAGCAGCGAGTCCGATGACTTCATAACAGTGAGTGATCACAGCTCAGCCAGTCGCTATGTACCAGATACCGTCATTGAGATCCCATCTTCTACAAGTAACCAGTCTGACTCAGAAGACACCCCGAAAGATGAGACTGAAACCATACTTGTAAAGTCTGTGGCTAACAAAAAAGATGGGACGAACATGAGAATCTGCACAGAGACGGTGTCTGTAGGAGGCTGGCTAAAATTAAAATGGGAAATAAATATAGATCCCGAGATCACAAGCAGCCCAAGTGGTTTTCAGATAGAAATTACTGAGAAAACCTCCAATTCTACCACCAGTGAGGAATCTGTCCAATCTGCCCAGCAGGCTTCCACCCCTGTGGGCAATGGTCAGTCATTCCTCAGCAAGGTCTGGGATATTTTCTTCAAGACAGAAGAGATAGAAGAAAATGAAGAGACAGAAAGAGAGGAAGAAGAGAGGAAAGGAGAGAAAGAAGATACTTCTTCAAAAGGTAAGAACAAAACGAACAATGTAAGTTAGCTGAACAAGATCCATTATTTAGAGATGTTTCATATTGGCGGGAACTTATTATAAATCTAAATAGATGACACAGGGCCCCAAAGGGAATTTTTGGTGGAGGCTCCCCCCCCCCCAGCCCCCCCTACTGGGTGCTGAAAAGCAGATAATATAGCATATCCCTAATTATAGCCTTCATTGCCAGTGGGGACTTATAATATACTGTCTGCCTCAAGTATCTACTATAGCCTTGCATTGCTGAAGGGTGTTTGGTGTCCCCTAATATCAATCCCTTCTAGCTGGTTTTCAGAGCTCCTTTTCACTGCTCCTTAGTGAAACATTCCCACATTTCCTATTGCGAGGGCCCTTGGATGCTCCTGTACTAGATCTCCATGATGTTTAAGTATTGGTTTTGCTATATGATTAGATGCATGACATAATACCCCTGTGTGGGCTTGTCACTTTCGCCCCTTTGTCATTGCTCATTTAATCATTGTATTTGTAATATATGTAATTTTCTGCTGCAACAGTTTCTTTGGTACCAGAAAAAAATGCCCTTAAAGGATAAGTTAACTTTTAAAAGGCTTGTCTGTCAATAAATCCCCCCGGCCCCTTGAGTGCAGCTCTCCATATTAAACGCCGTCCTGAAGACTAATAGGGCAGAATGTAGTCACTTCACATCATACACTTGTTCAGTTAACTTTAGTTATACTTAGAAAAACTCAATAAGGCTCCATGCACACTGACTGAAAATGCTGCTCAGAGAAGTTTAGTGTTTTGCCTGTAGAAGCAACTAATGTTCTCCTATGTGCCCATGCACATTAGGTAGGCTAGAGGCGTTTAGAGGCACAAAAACTCCTGTTTTTGGAAGAAAAAATGCTAAACTTTCCTAAATGCAAGACTTAAAAAAACGCTCAAATTTAGCATTTTTACAGCCAAGACTACTGGTGTTTTTTTAAGCCAGTGTGCATGGAACCTAAAAATCATTCAAACAAACGTAGCTGGAGGTAAACTAATCCATTTTTTTTCCTTTTTAGAAGTCTGCCAGATCCCGTTTGATGTTTCCGCCCCTCTGACTCCAAAAAGCTTCACTTATCATAAGACACTTGGAACGGGAATGTTTGGACAGGTAAGTAATTGAATTTACAGATTTTCTATTTATATTCATGTAACAGGGATCCAGTATAGAAGGGAGGCATGATAACTCGCTTTAAGGCTGGATTCACACAGTTGTGGTGTTTTACCACCACTTATAGTTGTGCCATAAAGTGCATCATGTTGAGGCAGCCCATTCATGTAAATAGGCAGCCTAATTCTCCAAGATTCGCCATAATAGGTGCATTAGTAGGGTGTGTTGGGTGCCATTAAATCAGAATTCCAGCTTAAATCTCAGTACCCTTAATAATGTCCCCTCGCCCCTCCTAACACCTATGCTGACTAAGCTGTGTAAGAAAGAAGTATATACTTAACTATTTGCAGCCCGCTCCGGTCCCATCAAGTGATCCTATGTCAGGCAGCGGCAGCTGCAGGGGAGCGGAGAGAGCGCTTCATAATGGCTGGTAAACCCTGGAGCAGTGACATCACCCATAGAAGTCCCAGCCATTGTCAATGCCCCCTCCTTTCCTCTGCAGCCACCACTGGTTGACATAGGGGAGACGGATTACATGACCGGTTCAAAGTGGGTTCAAAATAGGTAAACATTCAAATCATTTCTACATAGGTTAGCTAGCATAGGTGTTAGAAGGGGGAGGGAGCATTTTTAAAGCTAGTCAGGTTTAACCTGAATTGTACATTAAGAATGAACAGCGGCTCACAAATATACATAACACGTGTTTTTACATATTGAAGTTGCCTCAGCACAACAGTGTGCAACTGAGTTCAAGATAATAGCTGAAACGCGGCTTCTTTATGAAGATAAAGTATCTATATTTAAGGCGGAGTTACACTGTATTTGCATATGGGCACTGTGGTACCATTCATTCTACACGGCACCTCAACGCATGAGAGCTGCAGCACACCATAGCTCACGGTACGGCGCTATCATTGTGTTATGAAAAAAAAAAAGCATACACCATTTTTGGTGCATGTGGTGCATTACTCAGCCCATTCTAAGAATGGGCAGCCTTAATGGATTGACATGTAATACTCTAAAACCGTGTGAATCCAGCCAAAAGCTCCGATGCCATGGTAAAATGTAGCACAGGATAAGGAAGGGTGGGATGTGGTTTCAATCTCTCTGGTGGATTTTCCTTTGAAATTACTTTACAGAGAATGAGTAAACTCAGAAAATTGGGAGGGTAGAAATGGGAACTCCAGGGGATAAAATTCACCTTCGGAGACTTTGGGGTTGTGCTCTGGAGCAACTGCACTTGGGAAAGTACACAGTCTGTTTTCCTTTAGTAAATCAACCCCCATGTGAGATGTAAAGAGCCATCGGGTGATTGGTATATTTACATCTAACCCCAAAAAGAACTATCATTTGTGAGTGAGCTGACCTTCAACTGACAATGCTAATATTTTATTCTTCTTTCTCCTTCAGGTACTTTTAGCATCACATCCTGCCGTCAAGCAGCTGCTGGCAATAAAAATTGCCAAAAAACCTCCCTGGCCACCTGAAACACTTCTGGCAGAGCGTCACGCCATGGTAGCAACGGAGGGTTGCAGGTTCTTCCCGCAATTATTTGCTACATTCCAGACAACGGTAAGCAACTTTATATTTTACTTATATGGAGAGGGGGGGATTTCAAAAGTCAGAATCAATAAGAACTGACATTTTCCTACCCCTTATGGCTCTCTATTCACTTGTATTGTTAAATGTCAGTCAACTGGGCTGGTTCTGTAATCATTGAAGTGTTTATGATGGTCATCCAAGCAGGTTCTTCGGTTCTTGCTGCTTGTAAAAGGAGCATAATATCTTCTTCATCATCACAGAACAAGCCCAGTAATTGCGACTATTTGTAGCTATAAAATAACTGAATAAATGAGACTCTTCACAGACATATTACCAAATTTTTCACTGAAAGCCTCCAAAGGAGAGAAGACAAAGGTGAAGGGTTGAATATGGACTCCCACAGTAAATAATGAATGCATTATAATGTTTTCCCTTTTTTTTTATCTTCTTCTAGGAATTCCTTTTCTATGTCATGGAGTTTGTGAATGGTGTGACCCTGAATGACTACATAAATAAAAACCTTAATCTGGATATTGACACCGTAAGGTAAGTCTTCAACAATGGAACTCACTAGGAGTGGGGAGGGTGGTAGAAAGGTCAATTGTAGACAGATCACTTTTAGGCAATGGGGCCTCCATATTAATAGATATAATGGGACATGCCTACTTTAGGTAACCCCCCCCCCCAGGTAGACTTGTCGGGTGCTCTGCTCTTAAACGCTATGTTTAAGAAAGGAGGGTAGCTGAGATGTCACACATATCCTATATCTCTTATAGGGGGAAGCAACGTTAGCTACTGGGCCAGGATTCATACCCTGACAATATTAGTCTGCCAACAAGTCATGGGAGGGACTCATACACCTGAGATAGTACTTCGATCTTTCCAAAAATATACTGTAACATCCAGGGGTAGCTTTAGACTGACATTACCTATTGGATAGGATTCGGGAAGATCTAACTAATAAGAGATTGGTATAATGAAGACTTTCCTGGTTGTGTTCTTAGCTGGACAACAGTCGTTTCATTAGTACTTGGAAACCAGCAATAACTCAATAATGAGAATACAAAAGGGTTTGCTATAGCCAAATAAAAAAGCAATATGCATATAAAACTTTTGAATACCCTATGGCTATATTTTGCTAAAATGATTTAACAATATACAAGATGTCTTCAAAAATATACCTATTTCTTCTAGCATTAGGATGGGGTAATATTAATCGGGGACCTAGGTTACTATAGTACAAGTTTATCACTAACAAATCTTTTCTTCTTTTTCCATCAGATTTATTGCGGCGGAGCTCCTGTGTGGCCTTCAATTTCTTCATTCCAAAGGAATCGCGCATAAGTAAGCAATCAATTCATAATATTTTATTGTTATAGCTCATTGGTCTCCAAGCTGTGGCCTGCAGGTCAGAAGTGGCCCTTTGCTTACATTTTTTCAGCCCTTGGGGCACTATCCCTCCCTCTGACACCAACGATAGGGCACTATTCCTTCCACTGACATCGACAAATAGCGACCTATTTGTTTTAGTGACAGCAACAATAGGGCACTATACCTCCCCACAGACACCAACAATGGGGAACTATTCCTTCCACTGACACCAATCATTGGACATTATATCTCCCACTGACACCAACAATAGGGCACTATTCCTCCTACTGACACCAACAATAGGGCACTATTCCTCCTACTGACACCAACAATAGGGCACCATTGCCCCCACTGACACTAACAATCTGCACTGTTTCTTCCAATAAGGGAAAATGTCACCAGCACACCGAGGATCACCAATATGGGTCCAAAAGGTTTAATGATCGCAGTTACAGAAAGGCAACGTTTCGGAGTCTCACAGTCATCACATGCCTGATGAAGGGGTGCTGCGAGACTACAAAATATTGCATTGCTGTAATCGTTTATTAAAACTTTTGGACCCATATTGGTGATCCTCGGTGTGCTGGTGACATTCTCCCTTGCTGATTCTGTTGGGTTCCAGCCGACGGTCGCTGCAGCACCCACATATACACATTTTTAATGCAGGAACTTGTGTGTTTGGATTGTACACTTGCTGTTCCTTCCAATTACACCAACGATGGGGCACTATTCCTTCCTCTGACACCAACAATCTGACACTATTCCTTCCACTGTCACCAACGATGGGGCACTGTTATTTCCACTGACACCAAAGATGGGGAGCTCTATTCCTTTCACTTACACCAACAATAGGGCACTATTCCTCCCAATGACAGAAATGATGGGGAACTATTCCTCCCACTGACACCAACAATAGGGTACTCTTCCTTCCATTGACACCAATCATGGGGCAAATTTCCTCCCACTGACACCTATGATAGGGCACTATTCATCCCGCTGACACCAACAACAGGACACTATTTTCTCCATTGATACCATCAATAGGGTACTATTCCTCTCACTAATACCAATGATGGGGCATTATTCCTTCTCCTACTGACCACAGGCGCTATGTAATAGTCTTATTCCTAATGATCACGAAGCCTGAGACACGATATACTCTCACTGACACCGAAACATTTTCTACTCCCACTGACCACAGTCCGACCCCCCCCCCCCCCAACATCTGAAAAACAGTAATCTGGCCCTTTGTTTTGAGACTACTATTGTAGCTGATAATGGTCTGGAGTGGCTGACTTACCCTTTTCTTCTTTTTTACAGTGACTTACATACAAACAACATCCTCGTGGATGGAACCGGACATATCAAGATTATCGATCTCGGAATGGCAACGACAAAAAATATTGTATACTTCCTGTGTACTCAACCTGCTATGCCCGTGGAGGTAAGATTCATGCTGTTCATTTATTGACTGTGCTGTAGTGTTTTTCAGGCCACAAAGAAGATCCTAACCTCTTCCGCTTGAGCAATTTGTTTTCCACTTTTCGCACAAATGTTATTAAAACTATATTTGTGCCTCCCGAAATTGTGAAGCACGGTGCTCAAAATGATCAGAGGCACTTTCATTGTCTTCACAGCTCATCAGTTTACAGTTAAATGTAATTGAGGCACCTAGAGTTATTGCTCTGTAGTGTGCACCTTGAGACCCAATTTGGGTTGTGCAAATAAAAGTGATCAGGCAGGTTTACAGTCACCGGATCATTCTTTTAGCAAAGCCAGAAACCTGCTGCTAAAAATAAAAACACTGGTGAGCTTGTTTAACTTCTTCAGAATTTGGACGTACCAGATACGCCCCAAAAGGATTAATGCAATAAAAACTGGCAAACAATTAAACTTTGCCTAGACCCCCAGAATGGGGTTGGACCTCTGCTTGGTATTGCAGAATTATGGCACAGTCAACTACTGTTATGATGTATATATATTAAAGGGGAACTAAACCCTCCTATCCGTTACAGCCAAGGAAGCTGCCGCCTTAGCCTATGTTTGATCTGCTGCACATGTGATCAGTTATGACACCAGCCATTTCATGGCTTGACAGTTCACTTGAGAGCAAAAGCAACTGTGACAGTTATCAGTCACGACGTGCCTTGAATGTAACTGTTTTGGGAAACCGTTAACGTGATGGGTTGAATTCCGCTTTAATTATTATAGGAAATGTATTGTATTTGTGTATTTATTTTATGTTCTGGGCTATAAAAATATTTTTTTTAATTTCCTTCAGGAAACACGGAAAGATTTTGGGGTAGATTTCTATAAATTTAGGAATGCACTCTTTGAAATGACACGTATGCACAAGGGTGCAGATATCCAAATCCAACGCTTAGTAGACTTAGCAGAAAAGGTAAGTAAATGCGCTCTTCTAGCCAGAGATAGAAAAAGTTTATTTGTGCTATAAAATTGGCAAAATTAAATTAGTGATTGCTTTTGTGATGTTAATGATCTATCTTTTTATTATATGCAGGCTTTAGCCCAGCCAAGGCCTACGTGGAGAGAATTGCGAGAACACCCATTCTTCACAGGAATAAACTGGGATGAACTGGAAGCTGGGAATATGCGTCCACCACACATCATGGAGGCTGTAAGTATTGGACTGGGAAATGGGACATTGTCTGAAATTGGGCTATGTCTGCTGTTGTTTACATTCTCTGGCATGTAAGAGGAGCTGGATGGATTATTGGGTTGCACGAGTGCTATTCAAGCGATTGCACTTTTATGATGGAAAAACTATCCATAGTGTACCATTTATAAGTCATTCATCTCTAAAGCATAAGACCTATCAACATTTCATGGGCAGCTTCATGCTTCTAACTGACAGGTTCCTGCAGAGATTTTAAAAACAATGCAGTATTTAAAGATCATTTATAAACATGCCTGTACAGTTCTAACAATATAATGATTATTCATATTGGTGATTATGTCCAATCGTGACTGGGCCATTCAAAGAGGATTTCCTTTCATATATTCATGCAGCACATAGCAAATAATAGAAGCTGCCCAATTGTAATATTTAATAGTGACAATTAGGCATTATCTAAAATCATCATTTCTTGTACCTAATGTGTTTTTCTTTCTACAGAGATGTGAGGTAGAGCAGTCATCAAAAATCGATGTTGAAAAGTTAATGGATAATTGCGGAGACGTTTTCATATGCGCAAAACCTATTATAACACCAGTTGTCCAGGGATTCGAATTTATCAGTGATCGATGGAGAGAAATGCTGCAACACCACTAGGAATACAAGACCACGTAAGAGTAGGGGCTGCAATAGCAGGGATATCACTGCTCAAATATGGTCAATGGGTATATTGACTGGCAATGGATTTACAACCAGGGACATTTCTACCACTTTAATATATAACAGCTTCCCGGGGTCAATGATTCCTAAGGAAGCAGATGCTGGCATCTGCTGAGTCTTTAGCAACTGACGCCGACACCAGTACATTGCTTACATGGCTTGGAATCCTCAGCCACATAACCCTGCGGTTGGGAGAGAGAGAGAGAGATAGAGAGAGAGAGGGAGGGAGAGAGAGAAAGAAAGAGGGGGGAAGAGAGAGAAAGAGGGTGGGGAGAGAGAAAGGGGGGAGAGGGAGGGGGAGAGGGAGGGGGAGAGGGAGGGGGAGAGGGGGGGGGAGAGGGAGGGGGGGAGAGGGAGGGGGGAGAGGGGGGGAGAGGGAGGGGGAGAGGGGGGGGAGATAGGGTGGAGAGAGAGACAGGGGGAGAAAGGGGGGAGAGAGAGACAGAGGGAGAGAGGAGTGAGTGATAGACAGAGGGAGAGAGAGAGAGGGAGGAGGAGGAAAAGAGAGAGAAGAAGGAGGACGTGGAGGAAAAGAGAGAGAGAGAGAAGAAGAAGACGAAGGAGGAGGAGGAGGAGGAGGAGGAGGAGGAGGAAAAGAGAGAGAGAGGAAAAGAGAGAGAGAGAATGAGAAGAAAAAAGAGGAGGAAAAGAGAGAGAAGAAGAAAGAGGAGGAGGAGTAAAAGAGGGAGGGGGAGGAGGAGGAAAAGAGAGAAAGAGAAAAAGAAAGAGGAGGAGGAGTAAAAGAGGGAGGGGGGTGAGGAGGAGGAGGAAAAGAGAGAGAAGAAGAGGAGGGAGGAGGAAGAGAGAGAGAGAGAGAGAGAGAGAAGAAGAAGGAGGAGGAGGAGGAAAAGAGAAAGAGAGAGGAGAAGAAAAAAAAAGGAGGAGGAAAAGAGAGAGAAAAAGAAAGAAGAGGAGGAGGAGTAAAAGAGGGAGGGGGAGGAAGAGATAGAGAGAAGAAGATGAAGGAGGGGGAGGAGGAAAAGAGAGAGAGAGAGAAGGAGGAGGAGGAGGAGGAAAAGAGAGAGAGAAGGAGAAGAAAAAAAGGAGGGGGAGGAAAAGAGAGAGTGAAAAAGAAAGAGGAGGAGGAGTAAAAGAAGGAGGGGGAGGAGGAGGAGGAGGAGGAAAATAGAGAGAGAGAAGAAGAGGAAGGAAGAGGAGGAGGAGGAGGATGAAAAGTAAAAGAGGGAGGGGGAGGAGGAGGAAA
>NW_028320281.1:0-118882 GCF_062004578.1 Staurois parvus
CATGAGTTGTCAGTCCGCCCCTGTCGATGACAATCCCGGGAGTAAGGACGATTCTAAGGAAATACTGAACCTAAAATCGAGACAACCTGGCCCCTCATTAGTGCCGTGTGGAAGCTGCAGGGCCCCCCGGAGGGGGTGACAACCACAAATCTGCCAGGAAACACCGGAGAGCCGCCATCGCATGAAGGGTGTCGCCTCTTCTTCTGACATCTCAGGAGATCTCTGGGCACAGCACACACCTCCTCCTTACAATGGCGACATTCTACCGACAATGCGGCCAACGGCCATTTCTGACAATGCGGCCAACGGCCATTTCTGACAATTCAGGCCGGCTTGGAAAATCTCCGCCCTTGTGCAGTTTGCCTTCCCGCCAGTAGGTGGCCTCACCCTATAACAGGAGCCAGTGCTGCCACAAGGTCACCTAGAGCCCAGGGAAAGGATGCCAACCCCCCCCCCCCCCCAAGATGTATGAGCATTATATGTCAGCAAAAATCCCCACTTCCCCCCCAAAAAAACAAACACTAATCTGCATGCTTACCCCCTAAGCATAAATCCCCCCTCCCAGCACAAATCTTTGCCCCCTCCAACCCTCAAATCTCTGCTCCCCCCAAAAAAAAACACCCCCTCCCAGTACACATTCTTCTCTCCCCCTACTGCAAATCCCCCCTCCAAGCACAAATCCTCTACCCCAAAATTTTTCCGCTCAATAGACATTCCCCCCCACTGCAAATCCCCCCTCCCAGCACAAATTCTGTATCCCAAATTCCCCCTCCCAGTACACATCTTCTCCACCCCCACTGCAATCCCCTCCCCCAGCACAAATCCTCTACCCAAAATCTCCCCTCCCAGTACACATCTTTTCCTTCCCACTGCAAATCCCCCCCCCCCTCACAGCACAAATCCTCTTACCCAAATTTTCCCTCCCAATAGACAATTATGTGTCAGCAACTCCCCCCCCCCCCAAGATGTATGAGCATTATGTGTCAGTAAACCCCCCACCCCCAAGATGTATGAGCATTATGTGTCAGTAAACCCCCCACCCCCAAGATGTATGAGCACTATGTGTCAGCAAAAATCCCCCCCCAATGTATGAGCATTATGTGTTAGCAACCCCCCCAAAAAAAGAAAGTTGAGCACTAATCTGCCTGCTTACCCCCTAAGCATGCTGGGAGGAGTCCCAGCACAAATCTTTGCCCCTCCAACCCTCAAATCTCCCCAGCTCAAATGCCCCCCCCCAAAAAAAAACTCCTCCCAGTACACATCTTCTCCCCCTATTGCAAATCCCCCCTCCCATCAAAAATCTTCTACCCCATATTTCTCCTCCCAGTACACATCTTTTCCCCCCCCATTGCATGTTCGCCCCTCCCAGCACAAATCCTCTACCCCAAAATGTCTCCTCCCAGTACACATCTTCCCCCACCACTGCAAACCCCCCCCCCCAGCACAAATCCTCTACCCCAAAATTTCCCCTCCCAATAGACATCTCATGCCCCACATTGCAAATCCACCCTCCCAGCACAAATCCTCTACCCCAAAATTTCCCCTCCCAGTACACATCTTGTCCCCGCCACTTCAATTCCCCCCCCTCCCAATACAAATCCTCTACCCAGAAATGATAAGCGTGGGACCAGGGACAGACGGGGTGTCTTGTAGCAGTGAGGGGGGTTGCTGTCGGTTCCCCTCCCCCCGAGCAGTCCACCTCCCATAACAACGGGTGCAGATCAGCACTGCAGAGGTCCTAGGCCTTGCCACTAGATACAGAAGAGGAGTCAACAAAGAGCGGGTATGAGGTCCATGCGAGGTGCGGGAACCCGTTCTGTTACAAGGAGTACCAAAGACACATTGGGCGGGGGGGGGGGCGGGCTCAGCATGCCCCTCCTAAATGGAGGTGTGCATTGACACAGGAAGACAGAGAGTCACCTTGAACCCGGTGTAATAGTTCAGTCTACACAGTCTCTAAGTCGGAGGTCCACCTTAACGTAGAGTTATCCCCAAAAGCGGCCTCCGCCTTGTCCCGGGACATTGATGAGCACGGCACAGTAAAGGTACCCCATGTGCAGGGCAAGTGACCCCGTCCAGGGTGCCCTAGCCCAGAAAAACCCACCCCGGGGGTAGGGCTCTTATGCGACCCACACTTGGCACCCATAGGGTAAGGGTACATGGAGGAAGGCCTACCTAGCTAACCCCGGCCAGCTACTGAAACGGATGTGCGGGAAGTGCAGGAAGTGCGGGATGTGCGGGAAGTGCAGGAAGTGTGGGATGTGCGGGATGTGCAGGAAGTGTGGGATGTGCGGGATGTGCAGGAAGTGTGGGATGTGCGGGAAGTGCGGGATGTGCGGGATGTGTGGGAATTGTGGGAAGTGCGGGATCTGCGGGAAGTTTGGGATGTGCGGGAAGTGAAGGATGTGCGGGAAGTGTGGGATATGTGGGAAGTTTAGCATGTGCGGGATGTGAAGGAAGTGCGGGATGTGCGGGAAGTGCGGGATGTGTGGGAAGTGCGGGATCTGCGGGAAGTTTGGAATGTGCAGGATGTGCGGGAAGTGCGGGATGTGAGGGAAGTGTGGGATGTGCGGGAAGTGCGGGAAGTGCGGGATGTGCGGGAAGTGCGGGATGTGTGGGAAGTGCGGGATCTGCGGGAAGTTTGGAATGTGCAGGATGTGCGGGAAGTGCGGGATGTGAGGGAAGTGTGGGATGTGCGGGAAGTGTAGGATGTGAGGGATGTGAGGGAAGTGTGGGATGTGGGGGAAGTGTGGGAAGTGTGGGATGTGCGGGAAGTGTGGGATGTGGGGGAAGTGTGGGAAGTGTGGGATGTGCGGGAAGTGTGGGATGTGCGGGAAGTGTGGGATGTGGGGGAAGTGTGGGAAGTGTGGGATGTGTGGGAAGTGTGGGATGTGGGGGAAGTGTGGGAAGTGTGGGATGTGCGGGAAGTGTGGGATGTGCGGGAAGTGGTTAAAGAAAGATTTCATTTGTTTTGTCAAAATGAACACTGAAAAAGCCGATGAACATTTCTCTATTTACTGAGAGCGATGACACCGAAGACACGGAGATGTTTCCATCTCACATAAATATCATTTAGAATCCGTATTTAGGGGGCGATGACATCTCTACTGACACCTTCCAGGGAGAACGCCTTCCATTACAGGTAGACAATCGATGATCCTCACACTGGCGGGGAGGGTTCCCAGAGCCTGCGGAGTCTTTCTCCTTCCCTGAAATACATACTGAAAGGAAGCGACGGGGGAGGTCAGGTGTGACAGGAGGCAGTAATTGTGTTAATGATAGTGCGGCTCTCTGTCGCTGTGTGATGAGACAACCTGAAACCAGCTGTTCCTGAATCTGGAGAGGAGAGAGGAGGACACATTTCTGCACGTTTAGCAAACAAATGTTTGTCATCTTTAGGCAGTGCAAGGCAAAGGTTACGAAAATGTGATCTTCTCATTCATCCACCCATCCATCCATCCACTCATCCAGCCATCCATTCATCCATCCATCCATCCACCCAACCATCTATCCTTCCATCCATCCATCCATCCATCTATCCATCCATCCATCCATCTATCCATCCCTCCACCAATCTACCCATCCATTCACCCACCCATCCATCTATCCTTCCGTCCATCCATCCATCCCTCCACCAATCTACTCATCCATCCATCTATCCATCCCTACACCAATCCACCCATTTATTTATCCATCCATCCATCCATCCATATATCAATCCATCTATCTATCCATCCATCCATGCATCCAACCTTTTTCTGTTTTTGCTTCTTTCCCTCCTTTTCTTCCCCGCCCTTTCCAATACTTTTCCCTTTTTCCACCTTTCCTCTTCTCTTCCTCCTCCTCTCCTCTCTTCTCCGCTTCTTCCTTCTCTTCTTCCCTCTCCTCTCCTCTGCTCTTTTTCACTCTCCTCTCCCTCTTCCCTCCTTTACTTTCCTCTACTTCTTCTTTCCCTTCTCTCCCCTCCCTTCTCCATTTCCTTTACTGTCTCTTCATTCCTTTCTTCTTCCTTTCCTCTCCAACTCCTCTGCTCTACTTTTCCCTCTCCTCAAGTGTCCCTTTTCCTCCTCTGCCATCCTTTTTCTCCTTTTCCCCTTTTCTGATACCTTCCCTACCCTGCCCTTTCCTCTTCCCTCCCTCCCATCCTCTCTCGCTTCCTTCCTTCCTTCCTTCCTTCCTCCCTCCCTCCTCTTCCTTCCTTCCTTCCTTCCTTCCTCCCTCCCTCCTCTTCCTTCCTTCCTTCCTCCCTCCCTCCTCTTCCTTCCTTCCTCCCTCCCTCCTCTTCCTTCCTTCCTCCCTCCCTCCTCTTCCTTCCTTACTTCCTCCCTCCCTCCTCTTCCTTCCTTCCTTCCCTCCTCCCTTCCTTCATCCCATAAAACCTTCCTTCCTTCCTTCCTTCCCTCCTCCCTTCCTTCATCCCATAAAACCTTCCTTCCTCCCTCCCTCCCTCCCTCCCTCCTCTTCCTTCCTTCCTTCCTTCCTTCCTTCCTTCCTTCCTTCCTTCCTTCCTTCCTTCCTTCCTTCCTTCCATCCTCCCTTCCTTTATCCCATAAAACCTTCCTTCCTTCCTTCCTCCCTCCCTCCCTCCCTCCTCTTCCTTCCTTCCTTCCTTCCTTCCTTCCTCCCATCAACCATTCCTTCCTTCCTTCCATCCTCCCTTCCTTCATCCCATAAAACCTTCCTTCCTTCCTCCCTCCCTCCTCTTCCTTCCTTCCTTCCTTCCTTCCTTCCTTCCTTCCTTCCTTCCTTCCTTCCTTCCTTCCTTCCTTCCTTCCTCCCTCCCTCCCTCCCTCCTCTTCCTCCCTTCCTTCCTTCCTTCCTTCCTTCCTTCCTTCCTTCCTCCCTCCCTCCTCTTCCTTCCTTCCTTCCTCCCTTCCTTCATCCCATAAAACCTTCCTTCCTTCCTTCCTTCCTCTCTCCCTCCCTCTCCTCTTCCTTCCTTCCTTCCTTCCTTCCTTCCTTCCTCTCTCCCTCCCTCTCCTCTTCCTTCCTTCCTTCCTTCCTTCCTTCCTTCCTTCCCTCCTCCCATCAACCCTTTTCCTTTCCCCTCTTCATATGTTAATCCTTCAATGCCTGGATGCCCAAATGTGCCATTGTCGGAATTTGTTATGGAAATGCTCATCTATGTACACCCGGGGCACTGACAGTCTCGTGTTGCAGTTTCCTCTTCTACATCCACTAGTACAAGCCATTTCTTGGTGCCATGTTGTGACTCATCTATGTACACCCGGGACACTGACAGTCTCGTGTTGCAGTTTCCTCTTCTGCATCCACTAGTACAAGCCATTTCTTGGTGCCATCTTGTGACTCATCTATGTACACCCGGGGCACTGACAGTCTCGTGTTGCAGTTTCCTCTTCTGCATCCACTAGTACAAGCCATTTCTTGGTGCCATGTTGTGACTCATCTATGTACACCCGGGGCACTGACAGTCTCGTGTTGCAGTTTCCTCTTCTGCATCCACTAGTACAAGCCATTTCTTGGTGCCATGTTATGACTCATCTATGTACACCCGGGGCACTGACAGTCTCGTGTTGCAGTTTCCTCTTCTGCATCCACTAGTACAAGCCATTTCTTGGTGCCATCTTGTGACTCATCTATGTACACCCGGGGCACTGACAGTCTCGTGTTGCAGTTTCCTCTTCTGCATCCACTAGTACAAGCCATTTCTTGGTGCCATCTTGTGACTCATCTATGTACACCCGGGGCACTGACAGTCTCGTGTTGCAGTTTCCTCTTCTGCATCCACTAGTACAAGCCATTTCTTGGTGCCATGTTGTGACTCATCTATGTACATCCGGGGCACTGACAGTCTCGTGTTGCAGTTTCCTCTTCTGCATCCACTAGTACAAGCCATTTCTTGGTGCCATCTTGTGACTCATCTATGTACACCCGGGGCACTGACAGTCTCGTGTTGCAGTTTCCTCTTCTGCATCCACTAGTACAAGCCATTTCTTGGTGCCATGTTGTGACTCATCTATGTACACCCGGGGCACTGACAGTCTCGTGTTGCAGTTTCCTCTTCTGCATCCACTAGTACAAGCCATTTCTTGGTGCCATGTTATGACTCGCCCTACTACAAATGTTCAGTAAAATCACTTTTTCTGTGTGGAAATAATTGAAAAAGATACTTGTTGACGCTTCCAGCTGATCTGATCTCCGCCGCTCCGGCAACAAATACATTTGTGAATCAATTAGACTCAGTTCATATGAGGGATAATGCTGAGCGCCTCGTTGTCCGCACACACGGGGCTCGTGCCGTTTTAATCGCTCTTGCAGCGCTGGGAGTCATTCCTCATTAAAAATTAGACAGCGAATACATGAAATCGGCTAAACACCCCTCCCCCGTAACGGCTGATCGACCTAATCGCATTTGTTTCTCTGCGTCTGCGAGGTCGGGAAGAGTTTAATTAGTAATCACATCATTCATTAATTAGTAAAAAGAAATACTGACGGGCCAAGCAACCAACGCCTAAAAGTAAGAGACATCCTTGGCTTGAACCTGAAGAAGAAAAACTTGATTGGAAGATGCTTTAAGTCTCCCTATCTTCGCCCCACCCTGGGGGGTCTTTCTGTAGGTTGGGGGGAGATTCTGCATTTTGGCAATGAGTTTTGCTAGATATGGAGACCGTTTTATCATACAAGATCAGCTCTTCTCTGTACCAAAACAATTTTTGACCCCAGGGAACCCCTGGAAG
Organism: Staurois parvus; assembly: GCF_062004578.1. NCBI lineage: Eukaryota > Metazoa > Chordata > Amphibia > Anura > Ranidae > Staurois > Staurois parvus. The sequence continues at coordinate 6,699 of NW_028320281.1, forward strand.
CTGCCCTGCTTCTCATCCTTGGGAGAGACCTTCAGTAAGTTGGGAGGATGTTCTAAAGTCCTGATGGACTTAGCAACCTCCATCAAAAGCCTAGAGGCTTCTTGGGGCTCGTCATTCCATGGCACCAATAAAAGGGAGTTCTTCTCCACTGACCTCCAATGTAAGCGGTCTCTTCTAAAAAGACCTCCAAAGTAAGAGGAGACGTCTCCACTGACCTCCAATGTAAGGGGTCTCTTCTACAAAGACCTCCATAGTAAGAGGAGACTTCTCCGCTGACCTCCAATGTAAGGGGTCTCTTCTACAAAGACCTCCATAGTAAGAGGAGACTTCTCCACTGGCTATCAATGTAAGGGGTCACTTCTACAAAGTCCTGCAAAGTAAGAGGAGACTTCACCACTGGCTATCAATGTAAGGGGTCACTTCTACAAAGACCTCCATAGTAAGAGGAGACTTCTCTGCAACCTCCAATGTAAGGGGTCACTTCTACAAAGACCTCCATAGTAAGAGGAGACTTCTCCACTGACCTCCAATGTAAGGGGTCGCTTCTACAAAGACCTCCATAGTAAGAGGAGACTTCTCCACTGACCTCCAATGTAAGGGGTCGCTTCTACAAAGACCTCCATAGTAAGAGGAGACTTCTCCACTGACCTCCAATGTAAGGGGTCGCTTCTACAAAGACCTCCATAGTAAGAGGAGACTTCTCCACTGACCTCCAATGTAAGGGGTCGCTTCTACAAAGACCTCCATAGTAAGAGGAAACTTCACCACTGGCTATCAATGTAAGGGGTCGCTTCTACAAAGACCTCCATAGTAAGAGGAGACTTCTCCACTGACCTCCAATGTAAGGGGTCGCTTCTACAAAGACCTCCATAGTAAGAGGAGACTTCTCCACTGACCTCCAATGTAAGGGGTCGCTTCTACAAAGACCTCCATAGTAAGAGGAGACTTCTCCACTGACCTCCAATGTAAGGGGTCGCTTCTACAAAGACCTCCATAGTAAGAGGAGACTTCTCCACTGGCTATCAATGTAAGGGGTCACTTCTACAAAGACCTCCAAAGTAAGAGGAGACTTCTCCACTGACCTCCAATGTAAGGGGTCGCTTCTACAAAGACCTCCATAGTAAGAGGAGACTTCTCCACTGACCTCCAATGTAAGGGGTCGCTTCTACAAAGACCTCCATAGTAAGAGGAGACTTCACCACTGGCTATCAATGTAAGCGGTCTCTTCTACAAAGACCTCCATAGTAAGAGGAGACTTCTCCACTGGCTATCAATGTAAGGGCTCACTTCTACAAAGACCTCCAAAGTAAGAGGAGACTTCTCCACTGACCTCCAATGTAAGGGGTCGCTTCTACAAAGAGCTCCAAAGATCTTCACTTCTCCGCAATAGCTGATCAGTCTCATGTTATTTATCATTGTACAGAAGGTCGAGGTGTTTTTAATTAGTAATTAGATATCTCATGAATTAGTGAAGTATTGATGGGCCAAGCAACCTCCATTGAAAGCCAACAGACCTCCTTGGCCTCAATCTGAGGCAACAAAACTTAGCTGGAAGCTGCCCTGCATCTCATCCTGGGGATAAGGTGAGACCTTCAGTAAGTTGGGAGGAGGTTCTGCATTACTTTTGCCCCACCATGAGGGGAGAGGATCCTTTAGTATGTTGGGGGAAGGGCTCTGCATTTTGGCAATGAGTTTTGCTAGATATGGAGGCTGTTTTATCTTTTAAGAACAGCTCTTCTCTATCCTAAAACAGTTTTTGACCCCAGGGAACTCCTGCTAAATACTGATTATAGCTACCGCTACCAGTACATGGAGCTACACCTCATTAAAATCAGATGGCCGGCAAAAGACACGGCTGGGAGCGGCGAATACATCAAAGCAGCTGAACGTTTCTCAGCCGCAATAGCTGATCAATCTACTCTTGTTTGTTTAGCAGAGTATACAAGGTCAGGTGAGATAATTAGTAAGTAGATAACTCGTTAATAACTAAAGTCCTGATGGACTTAGCAACCTCCATCAAAAGCCTAGAGGCTTCTTGGGGCTCGTCCTTCCATAACACCAATAAAAGGGAGTTCTACTCCACTGACCTCCAATGCAGAGGCAGACTGACAATTCATGGGGCCCCTGGACAATACAAAATCATGGGGCCTCTGTGTCCTTGCCCACACTAAAACAACACCCAAAAAAGCCTATGAAATGCACCAAGGGCATCTCATGGGGCCCCCTACTGACCCCAGACCCTCAGGCAGTGCCCAAGTGCCTGAATAGTCAGTCCGCCCCTGCTCCAATGTAAGGGGTCGCTTCTACAAAGACCTCCAAAGATCTTCACTTCTCCGTCTTTCCATAACACCAATAAACGGGAGTACATCTCCACTGACCTCTAATGTAAGGGGTCACTTCTACAAAGACCTCCAAAGTAAGAGGAGACTTCTCCACTGACCTCCAATGTAAGGGGTCGCTAATACCGGACACTTTCCCCCCCTTCCAGTCCGGACACTTTTACCCCCTTCCAGTCCGGACACTTTCCCCCCCCCCTTCCAGTCTGGACACTTTCCCCCCTTCCAGTCCGGACACTTCCCCCCTTTCAGTCTGGACACTTTCCCCCCTTCCAGTCCGGACACTTCCCCCCCTTCCAGTCCGGACACTTCCCCCCCTTCCAGTCTGGACACTTTCCCCCCCTTCCAGTCTGGACACTTTCCCCCCCTTCCAGTCTGGACACTTTCCCCCCCTTCCAGTCCGGACACTTCCCCCCCCCTTCCAGTCCGGACACTCCCCCCCCCCCTTCCAGTCCGGACACTTTCACCTCCCTTCCAGTCCGGACACTTTCCCCCCCTTCCAGTCCGGACACTTTCACCTCCCTTCCAGTCCGGACACTTTCACCCCCTTCCAGTCCGGACACTCCTCCCCCCTTCCAGTCCGGACACTCCTCCCCCCTTCCAGTCCGGACACTTTCACCATAGTGACACTGTACTACTTGTGGGGGGTGAGGAAAATTTTTTTTTTTTACAGTGATTGCTTTTACACCCATATAGGATGTAAAAGCAATCATTTCTCCTTCTCTCTGGCTGCATTCTTGCATCCATTGAGAACTACTGAGTGAGCTGTGATTGGTCACAACCAGGGGCGGACTGACAACTCATGGGGCCCCCGGGCAATAGGAGATCATGGGGCCCCTGTGTCCTTGCCCAAACTCAATAAAGCCTATGAAAAAGGTACCGGGGGCATCTCATGGGGCCCCCTACTAACCCCGGGCCCTCGGGCAGTGCCCGAGTTTCCAAATGGTCAGTCCGCCCCTGGTCACAACTTGTCACATGGTACAAGGCTGTTGTGAATGGCCCTGTACCATGTGACCTCTGTGATCATTCACAGATTTCAAACGTAGTAAGCAATGATGTCACTAGTGACATCTTGCTTTCTACTTTGCATGTGATCACTGATTGGCCAATCAGTGATCACATGATCGGGACCTCGTACAGAGGTCCCGTCCGACGATCGGTGTTTCACTGTTTCTGGAGGACATAGCAGGCACCGGATCGCGATGCTGCGCGCTCCCAGGGAGCGCACACAGCTAGAAATGGCTGGTGCCGTTTATGAACAGCATCCCGCCCCTGGAGTGCCACCGTCTGGCCGTTTATAAACGGCAGGCGGACAGCAAGTGGTTAAAATTACTCAGCCGGCAAAAGACGTGGCTGGGATCGGTGAATACAGGAAAGCAGCTAAACATCCCTCAACCACAATAGCTGATCGATCTGCAGTATCTCGTTTGTTTACCAATGTATACAAGGTCAGGTGAGTTTAATCAGTAATTAGATAATTTATTCATTAGTAAAGTCCTGATAGGCCAAGCAACCTCCATCGAAAGCCAGGAGACTTCCTTGGCCAGAACCTGAGGCAGCAAAACCTAGCTGGAAGCTGCTCTACATCTCATTGGCTTCATCCCATTCTGAGGGGAAGGTGAGGCCTTCAGTAAGCTGGGGGGAGGACTTGCTAGATATGCAGGGCCTGTTATCCTACAAGATCAGCTCTTCTCTACCTTTTTTGTTTACCCAGATGGAACTCCTGAAATATTTCTTGAACCCGCTAAAAATGAATATATCTACAGCTGCCGGCACAGGGAGCCACACCTCATTAAAGTTAAACAGCCGTCTGGGAACGGAGAAGGCAGGAAAGCAGCTAAACACCTCTCAGCCGTAATAGCTGATCAATCTGATCTCATTGGGTTGTTTGTGTTTATAAGGTCAGGGGAGTTTAATTGGTAATTAGAAAACTCATTCATTAGTAAAGTACCATTGGGCAAAACAACCTCCATGAAGAGCGAACATGTGGGAAGGCGCGGCGGGATGCGGCAGCAGTAAACAGTTGCAGGAAAAAGGACTTGTGTTAAAGTTCGCTGGTGGAGGAATGGATAGATGGATGGATGAGTGGATGGATGGATGGGTAGATAACTCCCTAATAACTAAAGTCCTGATGGACCAAGTAACCTCCATCAAAATCCTAGAGGCTTCTTGGAGCTCATCTTTCCATAGCACCAATAAAAGGGAATTCTACTCCACTGACTTCCAATGTAAGGGGTCGCTTCTACAAAGACCGCCAAAGTAAGAGGAGACTTCTCCACTGACCTCCAATGTAAGGGGCCGCTTCTACAAAGACCTCCATAGTAAGAGGAGACTTCTCCACTGACTTCCAATGTAAGGGGTCGCTTCTACAAAGACCGCCAAAGTAAGAGGAGACTTCTCCACTGACCTCCAATGTAAGGGGTCGCTTCTACAAAGACCTCCAAAGTAAGAGGAGACTTCTCCACTGATCTCCAATGTAAGGGGTCGCTTCTACAAAGACCTCCAAAGTAAGAGGAGACTTCTCCACTGATCTCCAATGTAAGGGGTCGCTTCTACAAAGACCTCCAAAGTAAGAGGAGACTTCTCCACTGACCTCCAATGTAAGGGGTCGCTTCTACAAAGACCGCCAAAGTAAGAGGAGACTTCTCCACTGACTTCCAATGTAAGGGGTCACTGCTACAAAGACCTCCAAAGTAAGAGGAGACTTCTCCACTGACCTCCAATGTAAGGGGTCGCTTCTACAAAGACCGCCAAAGTAAGAGGAGACTTCTCCACTGACCTCCAATGTAAGGGGTCGCTGCTACAAAGACCTCCAAAGTAAGAGGAGACTTCTCCACTGACCTCCAATGTAAGGGGCCGCTGCTACAAAGACCTCCAAAGTAAGAGGAGGCTTCTCCACTGACCTCCAATGTAAGGGGTCGCTGCTACAAAGACCTCCAAAGTAAGAGGAGACTTCTCCACTGACCTCCAATGTAAGGGGCCGCTGCTACAAAGACCTCCAAAGTAAGAGGAGACTTCTCCACTGACCTCCAATGTAAGGGGTCGCTTCTACAAAGACCTCCATACATCTTCACTTCTCCGCAATAGCTGATCAATCTCATGTTATTTATCATTGTACAGAAGGTCGAGGTGTTTTTAATTAGTAATTAGATATCTCATGAATTATTAAAGTATTGATGGGCCAAGCAACCTCCATTGAAAGCCAAGAGACCTCCTTGGCCTCAATCTGAGGCAACAAAACTTAGCTGGAAGCTGCCCTGCATCTCATCCTGGGGATAAGGTGAGACCTTCAGTAAGTTGGGAGGAGGTTCTGCATTACTTTAGCCCCACCATGAGGGGAGAGGATCCTTTAGTATGTTGGGGGAAGGGCTCTGCATTTTGGCAATGAGTTTTGCTAGATATGGAGGCTGTTTTATCTTTTAAGAACAGCTCGTCTCTATCCTAAAACAGTTTTTGACCTCAGGGAACTCCTGCTAAATACTGATTATAGCTACCGCTACCAGTACATGGAGCTACACCTCATTAAAATCAGACGGACGGCAAAAGACACGGCTGGGAGCGGCGAATACATCAAAGCAGCTGAACGTTTCTCAGCCGCAATAGCTGATCAATCTACTCTTGTTTGTTTAGCAGAGTATACAAGGTGGAGGAGAGATAATTAGTAAGTAGATAACTCGTTAGTAACTAAAGACCTGATGGACTTAGCAACCTCCATCAAAAGCCTAGAGGCTTCTTGGAGCTCGTCCTTCCATATCACCAATAAAAGGGAGTTCTTCTCCACTGACCTCCAATGCAGGGGCAGACTGACAATTCATGGGGCAACCAGGCAATAGAAAATCATGGGGACTCTGTGTCCTTGCCCACACTCAAACCACACCCAAAAAAAGCCTATGAAACGCACCAAGGGCATCTCATGGGGCCCCCTACTGACCCCAGACCCTCGGGCAGTGCCCGAGTGCCTGAATGGTCAGTCCACCACTGCTCCAATGTAAGGGGTCGCTGCTACAAAGACCTCCATAGTAAGAGGAGACTTCTCCACTGACCTACAATGTAAGGGATCGCTTCTACAAAGACCTCCAAAGTAAGAGAAGACTTCTCCACTGACCTCCAATGTAAGGGGTCGCTTCTACAAAGACCTCCAAAGTAAGAGGAGACTTCTCCACTGACCTCCAATATAAGGGGTCGCTTCTACAAAGACCTCCAAAGTAAGAGGAGACTTCTCCACTGACCTCCAATGTAAGGGGTCGCTTCTACAAAGACCTCCAAAGTAAGAAGAGACTTCTCCACTGACCTCCAATGTAAGGGGTCGCTTCTACAAAGACCTCCAAAGTAAGAGGAGACTTCTCCACTGACCTCCAATGTAAGGGGTCGCTTCTACAAAGACCTCCAAAGTAAGAGGAGACTTCTCCACTGACCTCCAATGTAAGGGGTCGCTTCTACAAAGACCTCCAAAGTAAGAGGAGACTTCTCCACTGACCTCCAATGTAAGGGGTCACTTCTACAAAAACCTCCAAAGTAAGAGGAGACTTCTCCACTGGCCTCCAATGTAAGGGGTCACTTCTACAAAGACCTCCAAAGTAAGAGGAGACTTCTCCACTGACCTCCAATGTAAGGGGTCGCTTCTACAAAGACCTCCAAAGTAAGCGGAGACTTCTCCACTGACCTCCAATGTAAGGGGTCGTTTCTACAAAGACCTCCAAAGTAAGAGGAGACTTCTCCACTGACCTCCAATGTAAGGGGTCGCTTCTACAAAGACCTCCAAAGTAAGAGGAGACTTCTCCACTGACCTCCAATGTAAGGGGTCACTTCTACAAAGACCTCCAAAGTAAGAGGAGACTTCTCCACTGACCTCCAATGTAAGGGGTCGCTTCTACAAAGACCTCCAAAGTAAGAGGAGACTTCTCCACTGACCTCCAATGTAAAGGGTGGCTTCTACAAAGACCCCCAAAGATCTTCACTTCTCCGCAATAGCTGATCAATCTCATGTTATTTATCATTGTACAGAAGGTCGAGGTGGGTTTAATTAGTAATTAGATATCTCATGAATTAGTAAAGTATTGATGGGCCAAGCAACCTCCACTGAAAGCCAAGAGACCTCCTTGGCCTCAATCTGATTCAACAAAACTTAGCTGGAAGCTGCCCTGCATCTCATCCTGGGGATAAGGTGAGACCTCCAGTAAGTAGGGAGGAGGTTCTGCATTACTTTTGCCCCACCATGAGGGGAGGGGGTCCTTTAGTATGTTGGGGGGAAGGGCTCTGCATTTTGGCAATGAGTTTTTCTAGATATGGAGGCCATTTTATTACAACATCAGCTCTTCTCTATCCTAAAACAATTTTTGACCCCAGGGAACTCCTGGTAAAAACTGATTATAGCTACCGCTACCAGGACATGGAGCCGCACCTCATTAAAATCAGACGTCTGGCAAAAGACACGGCTGGGAGCGGCGAATACGTCAAAGCAGCTGAACGTTTCTCAGCCGCAATAGCTGATGTGGGAAGGCGCGGCGGGGTGCGGCGGCAGTAATCAGTTGCAGGAAAAAGGACTTGTATTAAAGTTCGCAATTCACAAGTCCAGCGGGATGGGCGCCTGACCGGGAACACTCACAAGATCTAGCTCCCTTGTCTCCTCCTCCCATGCTCGTCTCCAGAGCCCCCCACCCCTCATCCTCTGGAACTCTCTACCCCGATCTATCCGACTATCGCCTACTCTGCCCATTGTTAGGTGATCTCTGAAAACCGATCTCTTCAGGGAAGCCTATCCTGCCCTCAGCTAATAATGGAATCTTCTACTCTTCCAACCAGCCCATCCCCCACAGTTACTACCTTTTGTACCACCCCTTAGATTGTAAGCTCCCAGGATCAGGGCCCTCCTATCCCTCTTGTATTGAGCTATATTGTTGCTGTATTGTCTCCCTTTATATTGTACAGCGCTGAGGACACTGTTGGCGCCATAAATCCTGTATAATAATAATAGCAGAGCAGGCCTCGGATGAGCCAATAGCATCTGTCTTGAGGAGTGGAATTCGGCTTGGCCGGTCCGTACCCATTTGGGACGATTCCAGGACCCACATGGAAGAAACATATTTTTAAAATATATTTTGTAAATATTCTTCCCAAATATAGTGCCATATATTTGAAATGCTAAAATTTTGGCCGTATTCAATATATTTCAAATTATATTTCAAGTGAGCAGCGCTATGATGGCCGCATCATAGAGCCGCATCGTAGGGCCGCCTGGCACATCAGCCAATTCACTAGCTCTCGAGGGGGGTCACCTACCTTCTCTCCAGCTTCTCCTGGTCCCCTGTCCCCCGCTGCCCCAATGGGCAAGAAGACTGGAGCCGCCCGCGCCTCCAGCACTCAGCGAGCTGCGCCGGAACTTGCGACATACCTACTGGAGGCCGCGTTTGAAGCCCTGGCCTCGAGTTCAGGTCACCCGCCTGAGGTCGCTTCTGAAGCTCCAGCCTCAATTTCGGGTCCCCTGCCGCCGCTACCCACGGATGGGCCAGATCCCAGTGATGTTGACATCCTGGCATCAGAGGCATCCCTGCTGTCACCCACTCCAGCTCTGAGGGATGCTGAGCTCCTGCGCCCCTTCAAGTCCATGCTGCAGTCGGAATTGTCCTCCACTACTTCCAAGATGGCGGACTGTCTTTCGCGAGAAATCCGGGAGTTGGGCAATCGGACGAACGATCTCGAAGATATATTGGACGCTGCAGCCACGGTCATTGAAAGTCACGAACAGGATCTGTGTGACCTCAAGAAAGAATTGGCGGACGCGCTGCTCCGGCATGAGGATTTTGAAAACAGTTGCGTTTAAGGGGCATCCCAGAAATTGTCACTGATCTCACTTGAACCGCTACTGCTCTGTTTCAGGAGCTGACGCCCACCATTCCCATTGACCGGCTCGAATTTAACCGCATACACCGTGCATTGGGCCCCAGACGACCAGATGGGCCCCCGAGAGACACCATCATCAAATTCACTTACTATCGCACTAAGGAAATTATACTCCTGGCGGCCAGAAACAACCCAGACCTCAGATTCCAGGGGCATCGTTACCAGCTTTTCGCGGACCTCTCCCAGACCACTCTTCCGAAGCGCTGCCAGTTGAAGCCCTTCACTTTGGTCCTGGTGAACCGCAGAATTAAATACTCCTGGGGCTCTCCATTCCTCCTCACCTTCAACTACCAGGGCCGCAGCCACTCTGTTGCCACACCGGAGGAGGCCCACTCTCTCCTGGAATCTATACACCTTCTTCCGCAGGGAGGCGCTACTCAGAGCCCAGCTTATTCATCCGGATCCCCAGTGAGGCCTCTGGGAGAGGTTGTCCAACAGAAAGAGGGCCCTCCCTCAGACCCCTCTATGATCAAGTCCATCCTGCTCTTCTCCGGGCTGAAGCTGTGTCTTGGACCTCCCACGTTGTGTTTCACCATTGGACTCTCCTGACGGGACCGTGAGTTTAGCCCTTAGGAAATTCTCAGTTTGTTAGTGTTCCAGGTTGGACCTGATCCGGCGTGTTCCCTTGAATTCCATCCTTGAGTGTGTGGGGGGGGGGGCTTCTTGACTTGAGGATTATGACTTTTTGCTGTTGCGGCCTACTAAGGGTCCAGGTGACATTGTTCGGGTTCACGTTAGTGGAATGGGCTGATAGTTCCCTCGGGCTCCGGGGTGGGAGGTTGGCCCGGGTGGGTCCTAGTTGGGTGATGGGATGTTGGTTCTACTGGGAGGTTGGTGGGGGACCACTTGGGCTGTGTTGTGGGGTTCCACAGCAGCCTGTAGCTGTCCTCCTGGAGGGGGTTGGCCCCCAAGTTTAGTTTGGTCTCCAATGGGGAGGTCCATTATGTTGTGTTTATTGCCTTTTTGCCCCCCGAGGGCTTATGTTTTTGATGTTTTCATTTGCAGCCATGTGTCCGGTGGTAGAGCCACCCCCAACTGGTATCCTTCAAGTGTAGGATGCACGTCACCATCGGCAGGATATGATTGTACTGTTGTACATACTCCTTGTGTTGTCTTCTTTCCTTTTCTTGTTTTCTTCTCTTCTCTGGTTTTTCTGTTTTTGTTTTATGCTGGGTCCAACCGCCATTGGGAGTGGAAATCATTGGCTGACTTATGCTTTTTCTGCTGAGCGTGCTGTGCTGATACCACCATGACCTCACCCTTTATGAAAGTACATGTTCAAGGCTTCAATTCGGCTCAGAAGCGGGCTGAAGTTTTTCATCGCCTCCAATCGCACCAAATTGACGTGGTACGTTTGCAGGAAACCAGGTTTTCTCAGTCCTCCGCTCCACGGTATCTTTCGCCCCATTATCCCACTTTTTTTACACGGCCTCGGCTCCTGAGAAACGCCGGGGTGTACTGATAGCTTTTACACACAATCTCCCCTTTGTGCTTGGAATACAGTGGACCCCACAGGAAGGTATTTGCTCCTGCAGGGCACCCTATGGGACCAGGAGGTTACTTTTGTCTCTTACTAAGCGCCCAATCGCTTTCAGCACAAATTCTTTTCTCATCTTTGCACCATCGTTTCCCAACACTCTAAGGGTCTTCTTCTTCTTTTTGGAGATTCAAATGTTACCTTGGATTCCGCTTTGGATAGGCGCTATGCCCGGGGGCCCGGCGGCCCCTTCTCATGACTTAGTGCTAGAGGAACGTATGCGCTCTCTCTTGCAGACGGTGGGCCTGGTGGACATCTGGAGGGAACTTCACCCAACTTTACATTCTATTCCAATCCTCATGAAAGTTTTTGTAGAATTGACCATATATTCATGCATGTCCAGCAGCTTCCTTTGGTTAGGCGGATGTCTATTCCCTCCTCACCCTGGTCGGACCAAGATCCCCTGGTACTCCTCCTTGCCCTCTCTGGGTCGGTACGGTGCCCCTTTCACAGGCGCATTAATGAATCTCTATTGACCACTCAGGTTACCTGCCAGCAAATAGAATCTTTCTTACGTACATACAGTACTTTATGGAAAACTCGGGATCTGTCACTTCAGCAGTGCCCCTGTAAGAGAATTCCCGCAAAGAGAATCGCAATCGGGAACGCGCATGCACGAAAGAGATCCCGCAGAAGAATTGCCGGTTGTGCGGAGCGCGCAGGAATGCACGCACATGTGCACACGCACGGCGAAGATTGGCGCCAGATGGGCTATTGAAGGTGCGCCTCTGCCCAGATTCAGTGCTGACTGGTCTTCAGCTCCCCCGTGTCCTGCTTCTTCCTGTGCGATTCCTTTGGTGCTGACCCAGCTTGTTCCTGACCCGACTCTGAGTACTCTCCTGCCCCCCGGTTCCTGACTTCAGCTCTGATCCTGACTTTGGCTTTTCCTCCTGATTCTGTACCGCGCTGCCCAATTGTTATAACCCTGGCTATCCTACGACTCCGCTCCAGTCCTGTGTCCTGGCTACAAACCTGGCTCTGCTGTGCATCTGGCAATCCGCGGTACCTGCCTGGTCTATTACTACAGTACCCAAATCAGAGGATATCCTGCCTACCAAGGTCATCATCTGCTAGAGCCGCAAGCAAACCTCTGGCGCTCTTGTCCCCCTGGTCCCTAGACTCCCTCTGTTCCAACTTCAGCGGGGTCAGGGCTAGTGACACAAGTGAGGCCGACCTCGTCAATTCAGTCTCCCATCAGGTACGTGACAGCCCCTGTGGGAAGCACATAAAGCCACGGTGCGGGGTCACATTATACAGCTGGCGGCGGCTCGGAAGTGGGAATGAGAGCGCCAACTTTTGGATCTTCATTCTCTACTGGCCTCTGCGGATTCTCATTGGAAGTCATTTCCATCCGCGGCCCATAAACGCACACAGGACGCTCTGGCTGCAGAGTTGGACCTACTTGCTTCTTCGGAGGCGGAATGGGCCCCGCGTTGGACCAAACATAAATTTTATTCCTGTGCTAATAAACCGGGTCCGATGCTGGCCAGGAAACTCAATTCTGTGGGGAAAACCCAAAAATCGATCCGATTGTGACTTCCCGTGGGTGGCTGTACTTCTAATCGCCAGCAGATTGTTTCCCGTTTCGTAGACTTCCTTTTGCGCCTTTATGCTAAACCAGATCCCTTCCCTGTGGCTCAGGTAGAAGCGTTCTTCCAAGATCTCCGGCTTCCGGCAGAGCAGATGGACCTCAACGCTGGTGTCACCGTATCGGAAGTTCTTCAAGCTATCAAATCTCTATGGTCCACCGTGGCTCCAGGTCCCGATGACTGCTCCGGTCTCTATTATAAGAAATTTGCAGCCCTGTTGGCACCCTTCTTGGCTGATTATTTCAATGAGTTACGACAACGCTCCTTGCCCTCTCCGGACACGCTTAGAGCTCATATCTCCATGATTCCTAAGACGATCGATGATGTGCAGGAACCGCAAGCCTTCCGGCCCATTTCTCTTCTTAATGAAGACCTGAAGATATTGGGCAAGATCCTTAGTCTTCGTATCAATAAATATTTGCGCAGTCTGGTCCACAGGGACCAAGTGGGTTTCGTCCCTGGAAGGCAGGTGGGTGATAACGTTCGTAACGTACCTGGTGATGGAGGCCAATGGAGAGAGGACTTCCCTTGCGGCTAAGTTCCAGACTCCCCTGAGAGTGGGACAGCGGGAGTCTGGCCCAAAGTTGCACAGGTCGCCTGTAGGAGTGCTGGTTGGTGGTCCACTCAGAAGCACAGCTGGTGCATGGGGATAGGTCTGCAGACAGGAGGCGCCTGTGCGTGGTATGCAAGCCCTTCTGGGATTTGGATGTTTACTGGATAGTCGGTTCAAGCCAAGGTCAGGTACCAGGTGGGAATCAGAGCAGATGTAGTCAAATGGGATAGCCGAGGTCATACACAGAGGAGCGAGAGAGAGAGTATCCGTTAGCCAAGCCGAGGTCAGATCAGGGGTAAAGCAGAGTAGACGGGTCCAGGAGCAAGCCGAGTCAGTAAAAGGAAATCATAGGTCAAAATCACAGGAAACAGGAACAGGGCACGGGGAGCTAGAGATCATCCAGCAACCAGAGGAAGTGATGAGCCTCCTTATAAAGGCCATCTGGCACCAAACTGAGGCTGATGTGTACTTCTGCGGCCATGCTGAGTACTGGCAGAAATGCCAGATCTTCCAGAACTTCTGCCGTGGACAGGACCCTGACAGTAAGGTGTTCCATCTTATACACTTTCCACAACAGCGGAAAATCCCGGGATTCTTACTGTCCTCAGACATATATAAAGCCTTTGATTCTCTATCCTGGGAATATCTGCGGTTTGGGCTTTCTCGTTGGGGTTTTGGGGGTTCTATTCTTTCTTGGATTCAAGCCTTGTATTCTTCCCATTCAGCTTCCGTTAAATATACTGGGAATTGCTCAGATCTCTTTCCTATTTGGCGAGGGATGAGACAGGGCTGCCCCCTCTTTGTCCTGGCGCTTGAGCCGCTGGCCAATAGTAATGTATCGGGGGGTTTCCATACGTGGGACAGGAGTTCAAGTTGAACCTTTTTGTGGACGATGCCCTCTTGACTCTCACTAATCCCCTGGCGATGCTTCCAAATTTGCAACCGGTTCTTGTTCGCGTCTTCTTGATTTCGGGTCTTCGTATTCATTTGGATAAGACTGTCGCTCTCAATATTACTTTGGCCTCAGATTTGGTTTTGCGCCTACAATCCACTTCCCTTACAAACGGGCTTCCTCTTCTCTTGAATACCTGGACCTTCGCTTGACCCCTACCCATAGCTCGTTGTTTGCTGCAAATTATTATCCATTGCTTCGCTCTCTGTCCTCTCCTGGCAATTTCCGCACCTGTCTTGGATAGGACGGGTTGAAAATGACCATCTTGCCGAAATTGTTATACTATTTTCTCACCCTCCCAGGGCGGGTTCCTCCCCATTTCCTTCGGTTGATTCAGGCGCAGATTATGCGTTTTATCTGGGCCGATAAGCGCCCCAGAGTCTCCAGAAATACGCTTTTTGTTCATAGACTCCGGTTTGGTCTCGGGGTGCCTAATGTAATTGCCCCTCTGTCTATGTTGCACTCTTCCTTAGACGTTCCTCTCTGGGTCCTGCTGGAACCAGGGGCGGACTGACCATTTGGAAACTCGGTTACTGCCCGAGGGCCCGGGGTCAGTAGGGGGCCCCATGAGATGCCCCTGGTACCTTTTTCAAAGGCTTTTTTGAGTTTGGGCAAGGACACAGGGGCCCCATGATCCCCTATTGCCCGGGGGCCCCATGAGTTGTCAGTCCGCCCCTGGCTGGAACTAATTGTGCCCCTATCGCGACATCGACGCTTCTATGGCTTCTGAGGCCCTATGGTATTGAGTCCAATTGTGCTCCATTGCTCACAAGTGCGGGCAGTGGGGTATTTAGGTTTCATGCTGCCCTAGGCAATGCAAAAAGTGGCTCCCCCCATGGAGAGACCATGACAGTGACCAACAACCCCCCCCGCCCCCATCTGAGAGAGCCTTGCACTACCACTGCCCCCCCCCATGCACTGGCGACCCCACCCCAGAGAGAGAGAAGACACCTTTGCAAGCTCTTGACATCCCCGGGAACAAGAGTCAGGCTCTCCATACATCAAGCTGCCCGCAGCCTCTCTCAGATCTCACCTGGTCCCCGTGCTGCGCGTGTCTCTTCTTCCATCCCTTGTTTAGGGGGGCAGCGCTGCCCCCCCCCCCGAAAAATGCTGCTGTCCCCCTGAAAGATGCTGCCCTAGGCAAATGCCTTGTTTGCCTTGTGGTAAATACGCCCCTGAATGTGGAACTCGGTATGTTACTCCAGTGGCCTGATGTCACCTTTCCTACCTTTGCTCCCAATTATTAACAACCCTCTCTTCCAGTGGTGTATTTAGGTTTCGTGCTGCCCTAGGCAACACAAAAATTACCCCTCCCCCACAGAGAGCGCCTGAAATTGACCAACAGCACCCCTGCCCCCCACCCAAGAGAGCCTTCCACTACCACTGCCCCCCATATGCCAGCCACCATTCCCCTTGGCGAGAGAGAGAAAGACACTCGCCTTCACAGCTCCCCAGGAATGAGAGTTGGGTTGTGCGTACAACGTCATGAAACCCGCAGCCTCTCTAGGAACCCACCAGGTCCCCATGCCGCGTGTGTCCTTTCTTCCGTCTCTTCTTCCTAGGGGCAGTGCTGTCCCCCCTGAAAAATGCCGCCCTAGGCAAATGCCTTGTTTGCCTTGTGGTAAATACACCCCTGCTCTCTTCCCACCGGGTTTAGATCAGCCAAGGGCGTTTTCTTGGTGGGTGGCCAATGGTTTCTTGCAGGTGCGACACTTTTTGACTTCTCAGTCCTTCCCCACTTGGAATTCTCTTTGGGAGTCACAGGATGTCCGGAATTTTCATTACCTTCCATTGCGGAATTGGCTGACCTCACTGTGGGGCACTTCTACTTTCCCATACCAGAAATCTGCCTTTGAACTGCTTTGCCAGCAGCGTCCGGGCCCACCGGGCATTATGTCCCTTCTTTATGCAGCTTTGAATAGACGCTCGACGCATACTTCTCTCTCATATGTCGCTCAGTGGGAGCGCGACCTGGGGGCAGTCGTGGATCTGGAGGACTGGAATAGGGAATGGTTGCTTATAGCTAAATGTTGCATGCTGGAGGCGGCATACAAGGTTTCGGCTCGTTTGGCCCAGGTGAACCCTACCTGCAGTGATCGATGCTTTCTGGGTTGTGGCCATGGTGGTGATGGATTGCATATCTGGTGGTCATGCCCGAGGCTGCTTCGTTTTTGGTCTCATGTGTTTGGCCTCCTTTTCACCTTGTTCCATCTCTCTATACGACGGATGCTTGGTATTGGGTTGCGGCCCGTTTGGCCCAGGTGAACCCTACCTGCAGTGATCGATGCTTTTGGGGTTGTGGGCATCGTGGAGATGTATTACATATCTGGTGGTCATGCCCGAGGCTGCTTCGTTTTTGGTCTCGTGTGTTTGGCCTTCTTTTCAACTTGTTCCATCTCTCTATACGACGGGATGCTTGGTATTGGGTTGCGGCCCATTTGGCCCAGGTGAACCCTACCTGCAGTGATTGATGCTTTCTGGGTTGTGGCCATGGTGGTGACGGATTACATATCTGGTGGTCATGCCCGAGGCTGCTTCGTTTTTGGTCTCGTGTGTTTGGCCTTCTTTTCACCTTGTTCCATCTCTCTATACGACGGGATGCTTGGTATTGGGTTGCGGCCCATTTGGCCCAGGTGAACCCTACCTGCAGTGATTGATGCTTTCTGGGTTGTGGCCATGGTGGTGATGGATTACATATCTGGTGGTCATGCCCGAGGCTGCTTCGTTTTTGGTCTCGTGTGTTTGGCCTCCTTCTCACCTCGTTCCATCTCTCCATACGCCGGGATGCTCGGTACACCTTGCTTCATTGTCCCATACCGGGCCTCTTGGCTCACCAGCAGAAGTTGGCTTCCTATTTGTTTTTGTCGGCGTCTAGAACAATTGCTGAGCCCTGGAAGAGCCCATTTGTCCCTCTATGGGACTGTATGACCACTATGATGCTCAATGAACAGATGTCGAGTATCTGTAACGACCTCCAATGGAAATTCTTGAAAATATGGGAGCCGTGGTTACAATATGCCTTTCCCACGCTCCGCCCGGCTAGTCTGGGGATGTGATGTTGCTCGGTATTGGCGTTCTCGGACCCCCGCTCCTGGTCTTGTCATTGTTTTCCTTTTGTACTCCTCCTTCCCCTTTTCTTTTTTTTGTTTGTTCTTGGCCTGGCGGTGGATGGCTGCCTTTGGTTTGAGTTACTGTCGGTGTTATACCAATGTTTTTGTCATTTATGTGCCACTGATAGCCCCTGCGTGGGCGCACCTTGTGCTCTGTTGGTGTTAGAGCACTGTTTTTTTTTTTTTTTTTTTTTTATGTGCAATTGATGGCCCCTGTGTGGGCAAGATTTGCTGCTCCTGTCTTCTGAAACTGTTTGTAAATTAATAAGAACATTGAAATACAAAAATATTCCCAAATATATTGACATATATTTGAAATACTACAATTTTGGACGCATTCAATATATTTAAAATAAATAAATAAATAAATATATATATATATATATATATATATATATGCATTTGTTATATATTACAAAATATCTGAAAAATATTTTGAAAAATACATTTTATATACACTGTATGTCTTTAAAAACACATTTTTGGAATGGCATTTACGAATATATGTAAAAATATATGTTAAAATGACTTTTTATATGTTAAAAAAAATCTGAAGAATATATGTTAAAAATATATATTTTTAAAAATATTTTTCATATATTTTGTAATATATAAAAACTCATTTCAACATGCAGTATATATATGTGTATATATATCTATGAATATATATATATATACTGTATGTTGAAATGCATGTTTTATATATTAGAGTATATGAAAAATGTTTTTAAAAATACATTTTAAATATACCGTATGTCTTTAAAAACACATTTTTGGAATGCATTTACGAATATATGTTAAAATTACTTTTTTATATGTTAAAAAAAATCCAAAGAATATATTTTAAAAATATTTTTCATATATTTTGTAATATATTAAAAACGCATTTTAACATTCAGTGTATATATGTGTGTATATATATCTATATATATAGATATATATATACTGTATGTTGAAATGCATTTGTTATATATTACAAAATATATGAAAAATGTTTTTTAAAATACATTTTAAACATACTGTATGTCTTTAAAAACACATTTTTGGAATGCATTTACTAATATATGTAAAAATATATGTTAAAATGACTTTTTTATCTGTTAAAAAAAAATCTGAAGAATATATTTAAAAAATATATATTTTTAAAAATATTTTTCATATATTTTGTAATATATAAAAAATGAATTTCAACATACAGTATGTGTATATATATATGTGTGTGTGTGTAGATATATATATATAAAAATAAATATACTTTGAAATATATTGAATACGGCCAAAATTGTAGTATTTCAAATATGTCATTATATTTGGGAAGAATAATTTTAAAATATATTTTTCTTCCATGCGGTAGAGCCTCCCCATGACGCCGCGATGCCTGAGCATTCATATATGAAATAATATTTTATAGACGACTAAATAAAAACCATTCTGTACATTCTTGGCGTATCTTGCAGCCATTGGGCGCGATCTGTATTCGGATTATGGATTTGTGGCGGTCTACGCCGCACAACGCTCCCCTAATCGTCGCAGATTCTTAATACCTGATATCGGAGCCAATTATTTTGCCCTTGCTGGGAAACTGAATTATTTTTCTGCAAATCCCTCCGCCGCTTAACGCAACAAAATCCGGTAAATCCGGCAGAATAAAACGCGCCGTGTTTCTATGATGTCAGATAAAATAGGCAAAATTGGATCACGTAAACGAACACTCCCGGCGAGCGAAGACACGCAAGACCCCCCCATACCTCGTGCACTGGGAATTTGTAAATATTAAAGCGCATCTAAACCTAAAAATAAAAATGTAACATATTGCAGCCTTCTGGTCTTTGGGGTCTCGGGGAACCCCGGCTAAAACTGACTGCATCTACAGCTCATGATACATTCATGTGATGGTCAGTGGGAAGAATGTTCATCACACTTGTGGTCATTGAGAGGAATTACCCCCTCCAAGACTCCTACGATGAAGGGACGGGAGGGATTAATATGATTGATCTTCTGATCAATAACTGTATCTATGAACATTTACACAACCCAAAGCATCTTCACAAAGGTTTTATCTCATTTCACAACCATCTGAGTCCTCCAAGACTCCTACGATGAAGGGACGGGAGG
The DNA here is from genome assembly GCF_062004578.1 of Staurois parvus. NCBI lineage: Eukaryota > Metazoa > Chordata > Amphibia > Anura > Ranidae > Staurois > Staurois parvus. Next base: position 25,791 of record NW_028320281.1, read on the forward strand.
GAGGAATAGGTGAGGAGTTTTCTGACCTCCGATGGTCCAAAGCTTTGGACAGCACATTTCGAACTTCTCATTGTTCCCGTCATTGGGAACTTCTTGAAGGGTTTATACATCGATGGTAAATCCCACGGTATATACCAGCCTTTCTCAACCTTTTCAACACAGAGGAACCCTTGAAATGACTTTTAGGTCTCGGGGAACCACTGCTAAAAATGACTGTATCTACAGCTCATGATACATTTGTGTGACGGTCAGTGAGACGAATGCTCCTCACACTTGTGGTCATTGAGAGGAATTACCCCCTTATAGATAGCTAAAAATGTCAATGGTGTCAGCGGGAACCTATATGAGAGGAGGATTTTGGTTGTAACATTCACATACATCTACACAACCATCTGAGTCCTCCAAGACTCCTACGATGAAGGGACGGGAGGGAGGAATAGGTGAGGAGTTTTCTGACCTCCGATGGTCCAAAGCTTTGGACAGCACATTTCGAACTTCTCATTGTTCCCGTCATTGGGAACTTCTTGAAGGGTTTATACATCGATGGTAAATCCCACGGTATATACCAGCCTTTCTCAACCTTTTCAACAGAGAGGAACCCTTGAAATGACTTTTAGGTCTCGGGGAACCACTGCTAAAAATGACTGTATCTACAGCTCATGATACATTTGTGTGACGGTCAGTGAGACGAATGCTCCTCACACTTGTGGTCATTGAGAAGAATTACCCCCTTATAGATAGCTAAAAATGTCAATGGTGTCAGCGGGAACCTATATGAGAGGAGGATTTTGGTTGTTGCTCAAGGAACCCCTAGCAACCTCTGGAGGAACCCTGGTTGAGAAACCTTGGTATAGACTATTTAAGATCTCTTACCCGTGTGCTGGAGACCATGCAGATAGCACACCTCTAACATTCACATACATCTACACAACCATCTGAGTCCTCCAAGACTCCTACGATGAAGGGACAAGAGGGAGGAATAGGTGAGGTGTTTTCTGACCTCCGATGGTCCAAAGCTTTGGACAGCACATTTCGAACTTCTCATTGTTCCAGTCATTGGGAACTTCTTCAAAGATTTATACATCGATGGTAAATCCCACGGTATATACAAGCCTTTCTCAACCTTTTCAACACAGAAGAACCCTTGAAATGGCGTTTTGGTCTCGGGGGAATCCCTGCTAAAAATGACTGTATCTACAGCTCATGATACATTCGTGTGACGGTCGGTGAGAAGAATGTTCCTCACACTTGTGGTCATTGAGAAGAATTACCCCCTTATAGATAGCTAAGAATAGTCTGGCTGCATTCATTTTCTTTTTTAGGCTTTTTTTTTCCTTTTATTTTCTCCTGCTGATCCTGCCAGTCACAAACTTCCTACGTAAGTCACTCTTACCGTACTGTGTCTATGGAGGAGCAGCTTTATCATTCTAGGACAGTGCAGGCAGATGCAGGTTCCCCCCAACGTCCTATAGGTGGTGTAGCACTGTCAGGGAACAAGAAGATTGCTGCAGCACATGAATCTGCGCATGCGCAGGATCCCGACAAGGCATACAGGCACTAGGACCCAGGCGCGCCTGTAGGTGCCGGGCGGGCTATTTAAACGGGCCACTGCAGGATCCAAATTGCCGTATGGTCTTATTCCTCTGCCTGTGATTCCTGATCCAGAGTTGTTTCCTGTTGCCGAACCCAGCCTGCTCCTGACTATCGTGACCTTCTCCTGCCCTGACCCCTGGCTTGTCTCTGGATATTCTTCTGCCTGCTCCTGATCTTTTGACCTCCTGTTGCTGAACTTGGCCTGTGACCCGACTATCCTCTGCCTGCTGCTCTGAATCCGTTCTGCCTCTACAGTTACCGACCCGGCCTGTCTGACTCCGCTACTTGCTTCACGGTGTGTCCGCATCCATCCATCCTGCACGGATCTATCTGTTTACCGCTCAGGTCTTCTCTGCCTCTTCACATCAGGCTCTTACCAAGCTACGTTCCACTAGCGGTCCTCTCTACCATGGTTGGGTGTACTCGGGGGCCGCAACCTGGTCTCGGCCTGCTCCAAGTCCATCCCCACCATCAGGGGCTCTGGTGAACAAGCAGACTGGGGCTTAGACCCCGCGCCCTGGGGAATCCCAGACTGCAGACCCATAGAGATACCGTTAGAGAGTTTGTGGCAAGCTCTTTCGTCCAGTTAGGCTGTAGTCCAGCCTTTCTCAACCTTTTCAACACAGAGGAACCCTTGAAGTTACTTTTTGGTCTCTGAGAACCCTTGCTTAAAATGACTCTATCTACACAACCATCTGAGTCCTCCAAGACTCCTACGATGAAGGGACGGGAGGGAGGAATAGGTGAGGAGTTTTCTGACCACCAATGGCCCAAAGCTTTGGACAGCAGATTTTGAGCTTCTCATTGTTCCAGTCATTGGGAACTTCTTCAAAGATTTATACATCTATGGTATATCCCATGGTGTGGACCAGCCTTTCTCAACCATTTCAACACAGAGGAACCCTTGAAGTTACTTTTTGGTCTCTGAGAACCCTTGCTTAAAATGACTCTATCTACACAACCATCTGAGTCCTCCAAGACTCCTACGATGAAGGGACGGGAGGGAGGAATAGGTGAGGAGTTTTCTGACCACCAATGGCCCAAAGCTTTGGACAGCACATTTTGAGCTTCTCATTGTTCCCGTCATTGGGAAATTCTTCAAAGATTTATACATCGATGGCATATCCCACGGTATGGACCAGCCTTTCTCAACCTTTTCAACACAGAGTAACCCTTGAAGTAACTTTTTGGTCTCGGGGAGTCCCTGCTATCATACTAATATGATTGATCTTATGATCAGTAACTGTATATATAAACATCTACACAACCCAAAGCATCTTCACAAAGGTTTTATCTCATTTCACAACCATCAGAGTACTCCAAGACTCCTACAATTAAGGGACGAGAGGGAGGAATAGGTGAGGAGTTTTCTGACCTCCGATGGCTCAGAGCTTTGGACAGCACAATTCAAACTTCTCATTGTTCCAGTCATTGGGAACTTCTTCAAAGATTTATACATTGATGGTATATCCTTCAGTATGGACCAGCCTTTCTCAACCTTTTCAACACAGAGGAACCCTTGAAATGACTTTTAGGTCTCGGGGAACCACTGCTAAAAATGACTGTATCAACAGTTCATGTTACATTCGTGTGAAGGTCAGTGAGAAGAATGCTCCTCACACTTGTGGTCATTGAGAAGAATTACCCCCTTATAGATAGCTAAAAATGTCAATGGTGTCAGCGGGAACCTATATGACAGGAGGATTTTGGTCGTTGCTCAAGGAACCCCTAGCAACCTCTGGAGGAACCCTGGTTGAGAAACCTTGGTATAGACTATCTAAGATCTCTTACCCGTGTGCTGGAGACCATGCAGATAGCACACCTCTAACATTCACATACATCTACACAACCATCTGAGTCCTCCAAGACTCCTACGATGAAGGGACGGGAGGGAGGAATAGGTGAGGAGTTTTCTGACCTCCAATGGCCCAAAGCTTTGGACAGCCCATATCGAACTTCTCATTGTTCCAGTCATTGGGAACTTCTTCAAAGATTTATACATCGATGGTATATCCTTCGGTATATACCAGCCTTTCTCAACCTTTTCAACACAGAAGAACCCTTGAAATGACTTTTTGGTCACGGGGAACCATTGCTAAAAATGACTGTATCTACAGTTCATGATACATTCGTGTGACGGTCAGTGGGAAGAATGTTCCTTACACTTGTGGTCATTGAGCAGAATTACCCCATTATAGATAGCTAAAAATGTCAATGGTGTCAGCAGGAACCTATATGAGAGGAGGATTTTGGTCGTTGCTCAAGGAACCCCTAGCAACCTCTGGAGGAACCCTGGTTGAGAAACCCTGCCTAAGATTGTCTAAACCAGGGCTTCTCAACCAGGGTTTTATGGAACCCTGGGGTTCCTCCAGAGGTTGCTAGGGGTTCCTTGAGCAACGAGCAATATCTGCCTCTCAGCTAGCTAAAAATATCAATGGTGTCAGCGGGAACCTATCCGAGAGTCGGATTTTGGTTGTTGCTCAAGGAACCCCTAGCAACCTCTGGAGGAACCCTGGTTGAGAAACCTTGCCTAAGATTGTCTAAACCAGGGCTTCTCAACCAGGGTTTCATGGAACCCTGGGGTTCCTCTAGAGGTTGCTAGGGGTTCCTTGAGCAACGAGCAATATCTGCCTCTCAGATAGCTAAAAATATCAATGGTGTCAGCGGGAACCTATCTGAGAGACGGATTTTGGTTGTTGCTCAAGGACCCCCTAGCAACCTCTGGAGGAACCCTGGTTGAGAAACCCTGGTATAAACTATCTAAGATCTCTTACCCGTGTGCTGGAGGCCATGCGGATAGCACACCTCTAACATTCACATACTATGGTATTGCAAGTCGCTTAGATCCCATTGGAAGCCAATCTTTTCCGCCATTACAGAGATGACAGAGACTCTAACATACAATTGGATTGAAGTAGCGTTGTGCACATTAATATCGATGTATTCTATGGAGATCCTGAAACCATAGTTATTCGCTTGTTACTCACATCAAAACGTTTTTACTAACATGATTGATCTCGATCTTCTGATCAGTAACTGTATCTATGAACATTTACACAACCCGAAGCATCTTCACGAAGGTTTTATCTCATTTCACAACCATCGGAGTCCTCCAAGACTCCTACGATGAAGGGACGGGAGGGAGGAATAGGTGAGGAGTTTTTTTACCTCTGATGGCCCAAAGCTTTGGACAGCACATATCGAACTTCTCATTGTTCCAGTCATTGGGAACTCCTTCAAAGATTTATACATCGATGGTATATCCTTCACTATGGACCAGCCTTTCTCAACACAGAGGAACCCTTGAAGTGACTTTTTGGTCTTGAGGAACCCGTTAAAAATGACTGTATCTACAGCTCATAATACATTAGTGTGACGGTCAGTGAGAAGAATGTTCCTCACACTTGTGGTCATGGAGAATAATTACCCCCTTATAGATAGTTAAAAATATCAATGGTGTCAGCGGGAACCTATCTGAGAGGAGGATTTTGGTTTTTGCTCAAGGAACCCCTAGCAACCTCTGGAGGAACCCTGGTTGAGAAGGAACCCTTGAAGTGACTTTTTGGTCTCGGGGAACCCCTGCTTAAAATGACTGCATCTACAGCTCATAATACATTTGTGTGACGGTCAGTGAGAAGAATGTTTGAGCAATAGGAGAAGTAGCATTTGGGGGTGCGCTTTGAAAGGGGAACCCACAAAAAAAAAATCCCCCCTACCAAAGATCTGGTGCCCAATGCTAACAGGTACTGGGCTTGTTGACTCCGTGGGAAAATTTGTTTTCAAAAGCTCTTCATAGTGATCATAATGTGTTCATACACGATTTCAGCAATAGGATGGTTAACACTGGGGGTGTGCTTTGAGAAGGGAACCCCAAAAACAAGAGAGAAGAGTTCCCCCATAAAAACAGGTTCCCCTACCAAAGCACTGGTACCCAATGCCGACAAGCACTAGGCTTTCTGGTATTGCCGGCAAATCCAATGCCAGTAGCTCTCTGTGGTGCTGAAACGGTTTATACAAAGTTTAGGCCCCTCCCCCGAGTGTTCCGTAGGTCCGTTTGTCATCTGTCCGTTTACGGACGTAAAACGCACACCCGTATAAAAGGACCCTTAAGCAATAGGAGAAATAAAATGGGGGGGGGGGGTGCTTTGAAAGGGGAACCCACAAAAAAACACATTCTCCCCTACCAAAGCTCTGGTGCCCAATGCTGACAGGTGCTTTGAGGAGGGTCCCCCCCCAAAAAAAACAATGTCTCCTTACCAAAGCACTGGCACTGAATGCCATTGGGCATTGGGGTTTTTGCCACCCAGAAGGGGGTAAGTAGCAAGTGGGGGGCTCATGTACCACCTACTTGCCCCCCACTGAGAACAATGCCATGACATACACACGGATGTTAACGGATGCGGACATTATTGGATGTCAACAGATGATCATCCGTTTACATCCGCTGGTCCATAGAAATACACGGGAGGCGCCATTGTTCATCCGTGACCGGGGAGATGACAAACGGACCTACGGAACACCCGGGGGGGGGCCCCTAAACTTTTTATAAACAGTTTCAGCACCACGGAGAGCTACTGGCATCAGATTTCCCGGCAATACCGGAAAGTCTAGTGCTTGTCGTCATTGGGCTCCAGAGCATTGGTAGGGGAACCTGCTTTTGGGGGGGAAACCCTTTCCCTCTTGTTTTTGGGGGACCCTTCTCAGAGCACACCCCCATTATTAACCATCCTATTGCTGAAATCGTGTATAAACACATTTTTATCACTATGAAGAGCTATTGAAAACACATTTTCCCACAGTGCCTGTTAGCATTGGGCTCCAGAGCTTTGGTAGGGGGGATTTTTTTTTTGTGGGTTCCCCTTTCAAAGCGCACCCCCAAATGCTACTTCTATTGCTCATACTTTGTATGAACAGTTTCAGCACCACGGAGAGCTACTGGCATCAGATTTGCCGGCAATGCCTGGAAACTCTAGTGCTTGTCGGCATTGGGCTCCAGAGCTTTGGTAGGGGAACCTGTTTTTGGGGGGGAAACCCTTTCCCTCTTGTTTTTGGGGGACCCTTCTCAGAGCACACCCCCATTATTAACCATCCTATTGCTGAAATCGTGTATAAACACATTTTTATCACTATGAAGAGCTAATGAAAACACATTTTCCCACAGTGCCTGTTAGCATTGGGCTCCAGAGCTTTGGTAGGGGGGATTTTTTTTTTGTGGGTTCCCCTTTCAAAGCGCACCCCCAAATGCTACTTCTATTGCTCATACTTTGTATGAACAGTTTCAGCACCACGGAGAGCTACTGGCATCAGATTTGCCGGCAATGCCTGGAAACTCTAGTGCTTGTCGGCATTGGGCTCCAGAGCTTTGGTAGGGGAACCTGTTTTTGGGGGGGAAACCCTTTCCCTCTTGTTTTTGGGGGACCCTTCTCAGAGCACACCCCCATTATTAACCATCCTATTGCTGAAATCGTGTATAAACACATTTTTATCACTATGAAGAGCTAATGAAAACACATTTTCCCACAGTGCCTGTTAGCATTGGGCTCCAGAGCTTTGGTAGGGGGGATTTTTTTTTTGTGGGTTCCCCTTTCAAAGCGCACCCCCAAATGCTACTTCTATTGCTCATACTTTGTATGAACAGTTTCAGCACCACGGAGAGCTACTGGCATCAGATTTGCCGGCAATGCCTGGAAACTCTAGTGCTTGTCGGCATTGGGCTCCAGAGCTTTGGTAGGGGAACCTGTTTTTGGGGGGGAAACCCTTTCCCTCTTGTTTTTGGGGGACCCTTCTCAGAGCACACCCCCATTATTAACCATCCTATTGCTGAAATCGTGTATAAACACATTTTTATCACTATGAAGAGCTAATGAAAACACATTTTCCCACAGTGCCTGTTAGCATTGGGCTCCAGAGCTTTGGTAGGGGGGATTTTTTTTTTGTGGGTTCCCCTTTCAAAGCGCACCCCCAAATGCTACTTCTATTGCTCATACTTTGTATGAACAGTTTCAGCACCACGGAGAGCTACTGGCATCAGATTTGCCGGCAATACCGGAAGGGCTAGTGCTTGTTGGCATTGGGCTCCAGAGCTTTGGTAGGGGAACCTGTTTTTCGAGGGGAACCTTTTTCGAAGTGCACCCCCAATGTTAACAAACACAATAGAGAGCTATTGCCAACAGAATTGCCTGCAACACTGAAAATCCAGGCATTGGGCATTGGTGGTTTGGTTGGTGGCTTGTTTTTTGGGGAACCCTTCTCAAAGTGCACCCCCCGTGTTAACCATCCTATTGCTGAAATCATGTATAAACACATTTTTATCACTATGAAGAGCTATTGAAAACAAATTTGCCCACAGTGCCTGTTAGCATTGGGCTCCAGAGCTTTGGCATGGGGGGATGTTTTTTTGTGGGTTCCCCTTTCAAAGCGCACCCCCAAATGCTACTTCTATTGCTCATATTTTGTATGAACAGTTTCCGCACCACGGAGAGCTAATGGCATCAGATTTGCCGGCAATACCGGAAGGCCTAGTGCTTGTTGGCATTGGGCTCCAGAGCTTTGGTAGGGGAACCTGTTTTTCGAGGGGAACCTTTTTCGAAGTGCACCCCCAATGTTAACAAACACAATAGAGAGCTATTGCCAACAGAATTGCCTGCAACACTGAAAATCCAGGCATTGGGCATTGGTGGTTTGGTTGGTGGCTTGTTTTTTGGGGGACCCTTCTCAAAGTGCACCCCCCGTGTTAACCATCCTATTGCTGAAATCATGTATAAACACATTTTTATCACTATGAAGAGCTATTGAAAACAAATTTGCCCACAGTGCCTGTTAGCATTGGGCTCCAGAGCTTTGGCATGGGGGGATGTTTTTTTGTGGGTTCCCCTTTCAAAGCGCACCCCCAAATGCTACTTCTATTGCTCATATTTTGTATGAACAGTTTCCGCACCACGGAGAGCTAATGGCATCAGATTTGCCGGCAATACCGGAAGGCCTAGTGCTTGTTGGCATTGGGCTCCAGTGCTTTGGTAGGGGAACCTATTTTTTCGAGGGGAACCTTTTTCGAAGCGCACCCTCAATGTTAACCCCCCCTATATCTGAAACTTCGTATAAACACTTTGGAGAGCTACTGTCAACAGATTTGCCCACAAAACTTTGGTTTTGAAAAGTCAGGTGCCTGTCAGCATTGGGCACCAATACTTTGGGCGGGGGTGTTTTTTTTTTTTGGGGGGGGGGAACCCCTCTCGAAGCACTTTACCAATGTTAATTCTCCTATTGCTGAAACGTTGGGGTTGATGTACTAAAGGCATTTGGAATGTGTACTTTTTGCAAGTGCAGTTGCTCCAGAGCTTAGTAAATGAGGTAAGAACACCCAATCACAAGGATAGCTGGGAGGAGGTGCAGGCTGTGCTCTCCCCTCTCCAGCAGCTCCATCCACAGGAATGACTGTACAGATTAGCCTCCTATATCCTCTCTAGACGGCTCCTCCCCCGGCAGAAGAAAATGTGGGTAGGGAGCAGGTGATCATAGCCTGGACAATCGCCATCTGACAGTGCTCCTGCCTCAACTGCAGTACACCGACAGCACTGAGGAGCTGGAGAAGAGAGCACAGCCTGCACCTCCTCCCTGTTCTCTCTGCTGCTGTCATTACTTCTGTACATTTTAAGGAAGGGAGGGGGGAATTGTACTGGGGACACAATGGGAAATATTTGTGTTGGGGATGAGAGGATTTGTGTCTGGGGGGGATTTGGAGGGGGGACGGGGAACAGGATATGAGCTAGGAAGGGGGATTGAGGGTGCAGAGATTTTGCTGGGAGAGGGAATCTGAAGGGAGGAGGGGGAACAAGATTTGAGCTAGCAGGGGGGGATAGCGGGTGGGGGGTTGTGCTGGGACAGGGAATTTGGAGAGAGGAGGGGGAACAAGATTCGAGCTAGGAGGGGGGATTGTGCTGAGAAAGGTAATCTGAATGGAGGAGGGGGAACAAGATTTGAGCTAGCAGGGGGGATAGCGGGTGGGGGTTGTTGTGCTGGGAGAAGGAATTTGGAGAGAGGAGGGGGAACAAGATTTGAGATAGGAGGGGGGATTGGGGGGGGGGGGGGTTTGCTGAGAAAGGTAATCTGAATGAAGGAGGGGGTAACAAGATTTGAGCTAGGAGGGGGGAATTGGGGTTGGGGTTGAAGGGAGGAAGGGGAACAAGATTTCAGCTAGGAGGGGGGATTGGGGTTGGGGGGGGGGGTTGTGCTGGGAGAGGTAATCTGAAGAAAGGAGGGGGAACAAGATTTGAGCTAGCAGGGGGGATAGGGGGTGGGGGGGTTTGTACTGGGAGAGGAAATCTGAAGGGAGGAGGAGGAACAGGATTCGATCTAGCAGGGGGGAATCGGGGTTTTGGGGGGGGGGGGTTGTGCTGAGAAAGGTAATCTGAATGGAGGAGGGGGAACAAGATTTGAGCTAGGAGGGGGGGATTGGGGGTGGGAGATTTTTGCTGGGGGAGGGGATTTGAGGAGGGGAGATAATTTTTGTTTGGATGGGGGCGATTATGATGGGAGGGGAAATTGGGGGGGAGACAATTTGTGCTAGGAAAGGTAATTTGAGTGGGTGGGTGGGGGGGGGAGTTTTGTGCTAGATGGGTGATTGGGGGATGGAGGGGGGAGGGGGAGGGGTAAATTGAAGGAAGTTGAAGGCACACTTTTTTTTTAATTAATTTTTTTTAACCAAGATATCCAATAAGATTGTCCCAATTCTTGGCGCACAAAAGAAAGGAAAACGATTCTTAGAACACTAATGAAATAAATACATAAATTATTTAAAAAAACAAAAAACAAAAAACAAAAAAAAAACAAAAAAAATATTTTTTATTTGTCTTCCCAGCTTTTTTTTCAGCATAAAATTAATTTCGCCTTTAGAAAACATGTTTGATGCAGCATACAGGGAAACATATTTAAATCTGAATGCAACAATTCGATCGAGTCCATCCAATTATTATTATTTTTTTTTAAAGTCCTTTAAAGATAAATCACACAAATACATTTCTACACATAATATTTGATACGTGCATTTAAAGGGAAACTATATATATTTTTATATATATTTTTATATATATATATATATATATATATATATATTATAAATATATATATATTATAAATATATATATATTATAAATATATATATATATATATATATATATATATATATATATATATATATATATATATTATAAATATATATATTATAAATATATATATATATATTATAAATATATATATATATATTATAAATATATATATATATATATATACATTTTATATATATTATAAATATATATATATATATATATATATATATATATATATATATATATTATAAATATATATATTATAAATATATATATATATATTATAAATATATATATATATATTATAAATATATATATATATATATATACATTTTATATATATTATAAATATATATATATATAAAAATATATTTTATATATATATAAATATATATATATATATATAAATATAGATATATATAGATATATATATATAGATATATATATATATGTATATATATATATATAAATATATTTTATATATATATATATATATATATATATATATATATATATATATATATAAATTTATAAATATATTTTATATATATATATATATATATTTTTTTTTTTTTTTTTAATTTTTTGCATGTTTAACCATATATGCAAATAGGATCAGCTGAATAATAATGCAAATTTCTATATAAGTTATTTTTTTTTTTTAAATTGTACAATTTGTAAATATATACGTACCAATATATATATATATGGGGCAACCCAGACCTGAAGCAGAGATGCTAACTCACATTCACTGATATACAGATGACCTCTAGGTCATTCATTAAAATATGGAACAGCAAGAATATATTAACGTGACAGTCCAGTAAAAAATAAATTGTTACAATTTTAACACAAAATGTGTCTATAATGGAAATAAAACAATAGAATAGTTTAATTAAATAAAATAGTTTCCCTTTAAATTAGACATGTGTTGATTGTTTCGATTTTTATCCTTTGTAATATAAAAAAACATCTAGATAAATTGTACACCTAAATATAAAAAAGAAAAAAAAAAAAAAAAACCTATTTTACTTCCACTTTGCTTCCCACTTAAATATATTTCCCCTCAAGTGCCCGAATGGATTTTGACCATTTTAAAATGATCAAATTATAGAGACTTCTTCTATTTTTTTTTTTTTAATTTTTAGAAGAAATATATAGTGTCAAACAAAATTATATGTTTTATAAAAAAAAAAAAAACAAAATTAAAAAATTCCACAAATAAAAAAAGAGAAAAAATGTAAAATTCCACAAATAAAAAAAGATTTTTTTTGAATTCCACAAATAAAAAAAGAAAAAAAAATGTAAAATTTCGCAAATAAAAAAAGATTTTTTTTTAAATTCCACAAATAAAAAAAGAAAAAAAAATGTAAAATTCCACAAATAAAAAAAGATTTTTTTTGAAATTCCACAAATAAAAAAAGAAAAAAAAATCCACTTGGTCCATAGTGTTACTCGTTTTATGATTCACGACAAATTTGATGTGTACAATATACTTTCTCTACATAGGCATATTTACTTGTTTAAATATATTATATAATTTTTTTTTTTTATAATTTCAATTATTTATATATTAGTGAAAATATATCAGCAGTTTTACTGCCTATTTATGGTACAGTTTCGTTTTTTCTAGCGATCTTCAACATTTCCTGAGGCTGAAATCTGTCTTTCATTACTGCTTATTCTACCCCATAGAATCAGGGATTTTATCATCTACAACTGGATATTGTTTTTTTGGTTTTTTTTTTTTTTTTCTATTTGCAATAACATTTTCAGCTCTTTTTTTTTGGCTAATTGCATAGATGAGATGAATTTATTTTTGTCTGTCCCTGAAAAAAAAAATTAAGAAGTGGAAATTTTTTATTTTTATGTTCAGCTAATGTATTTTTTTTTTTGGATCTTTTAAAGCTTTTTTTTTTTTTTTTACCCCTAGCCTATTCATTTTTTTGGCAATTTTCCACTCCTATTAACTGAGGTGACATATCTCGACACAAAAAACAATTACGTCAAATACTCGTCGGTAATAATAAACCCGGTAAATTTATCGCAGATGCGTATTATGTTGAATTAATTCTCTGAGTAAAACATAAAGTCAGATCCGGACTTCTGTAATTGGCTGAATAATTATCTCTTTCACATGCATAATTATCATTCACGTTTTGTGTCTCCTAGAAAATGTAATTACAATATTTTAAAATCCACATCTCTAACATAGAGGATTGATAAATAAGTGTCTTGCAAAAAAAAAAAAAAATATTTATAACAATAAAAAAAATAAAAAAATAATATATATATATAAATTCATATATATATATATATATATATATATATATATATATATATATATTTTTTTTTTTTTTATATAAATTCATATATATATATACGAATATATATATACATATATAAATACATATATATATATATATATATGAATGAATTTATATATATATATTCATATAAATATACATATATATATATATATATATATTTATATGTATATATATATGTATATATATATATATATGTATATGTATATATATATATGTATATATATATATATATATATATATATATATATATGTATATATATATATATATATATATATATATATATATATATATATATATATATATTTATATGAATATGAATTTATACAAAGCATCCAAAAAAATTACCAAAGTGATACAATGTAAAAAAAAAAAAATTTTTAACAATAAAAAAAAAAAAAAAATAATATATATACAGTTGCAAGAAAAAGTATGTGAACCCCTTGGGATTACGTGGAGTTTTGCATGAATTGGGCATAAAATGTGCTCTGATCGTCATCTAAGTCACAACAATAGAAGAACACAGTCTGCTGAACATAATACTACACAAACATTAGATGTTGCCCTGGTTTAATTGCACATAACATGTAAACATTCACAGCGCAGGGAGGAAAAAGTATGTGAACCTTTGGACTTAATAACTGGTTGACCCTCCTTTGGCAGCAATAACCTCAACCAAACGTTTCCTGTAGTTGCAGATCAGACCTGCACAACGATCTGGAGTCATTTTGGACCACTCCTCTTCACAAAACTGTTTCAGTGTAGCAATATTCTTGGGATGTCTGGTGTGAATCGCTCTCTTAAGGTCATGCCACAGCATTTCAATGGGGTTGAGGTCAGGACTCTGACTGGGCCACTCCAGAAGGCGTATTCTGTGCTGTTGCAGCCATTGTTTTGTTGAATGACTTGTATGCTTTGGGTCATCATTGTCCTGTTGCATCACCCATCCTCTGCGGAGCTTCAGTTGGCGGACAGATGGTCGTACGTTTTCCTGCAAAATGTCTTGATAAACTCTGGAATTTATTTTCCCATCAATGACAACAATCCGTCCAGCCCTGAGGCAGCAAAGCAGCCCAAACCATGATGCTCCCTCCGCCATGTTTCACAGTGGGGATGAGGTTTTGATGTTGGGGTGTTGGGCCTTTTTTTCTCCACACATAGTGTTGTGTGTTCTTCCCAAACAACTCAATCTTGGTTTCATCTGTCCACAGTATATTCTGCCAGTAGTGCTGTGGAACATCCAGGGGCTCTTTTGCAAACTTCAAACGTGCTGCAATCTTCTTTTTGGCCAGCAATGGCTTCCTCCGTGGTGTCCTCCCATGTACTCCATTCTTGTTCAATGTTTTCCTTATTGTAGATGTGTCAACAAAAATGTTAGCGTGTGCCAGAGATTTCTGTAGGTCTTTAGCTGACACTCTGGGATTCTTCTTTACCTCATGCAGCATTCTGCGCTGGGCTCTTGCAGTCATTTTTACAGGACGACCACGCCTAGGGAGAGTAGCAACAGTGCTAAACTTTCTCCATTTGTAGACAGTCTGTCTTACCGTGGACACAGGAACATCAAGGCTCAAGGAGATACTTTTTGTAACCCTTTCCAGCTTCATGCAAGTCAACAATTCTTGATGGTAGGTCTTCTGAGAGCTCTTTTCTGCGAGGCATGGTTCACATCAGACAGTGCTTCTTGAAACCAGTAAACCCAAAACAGGTGTCAGCAACACATCCAATATCATCACACTGATTGGAGTCAAGGTTGGCTCACTCCTGGCTCCAGTTAGCTCTGGGAGAAGTCATTAAGCTAGGGCCTCACATACTTTTTCCTCCCTGCACTGTGAATGTTTACATGTTATGTGCAATTAAACCATGGCAACATCTAATGTTTGTGTAGTATTATGTTCAGCAGACTGTGTTCTTCTATTGTTGTGGCTTAGATGACGTTCAGAGCACATTTTATGCCCAATTCATGCAAAACTCCACGTAATCCCAAGGGGTTCACATACTTTTTCTTGCAACTGTATATATATATATATATATATATATATATATATATATAAAAATATATATAAAAGAAATTATACAAAGCATAAAAAAATTAACAAATTGATACATTGTAAAAAAAAAAAATGGTTGAAATGCACAAAATGAGTCGGTAATTGAGTTTTGCGCCCCGGTGATTTGGAGGAATCGGTTGGGATGGACAAAGTATTTATTGAATTAAATGGGACGTATTCTTGAGCCGGAGATAGGAGGCGCATCGTGATCCCCTCTAACCTCACGTTCAGATCTGGAGCTTTCCTCAACAAAGTCTTTGCCTCCAAATAAAACGTTCGATCTCCCTCCTCCGAAGGTGTGAAAACTTTGGACGTTCATGAAAAAAAAAAACAAACTAGAAATATAAAATTTACATAACGGTCTCTCTCTCTTCTTCTTCGACGACTTCGGCGGCGGGCCTTTCGGCGTCGTAGACTCCGGAGCCGTTGAGGTAATCCTCGTCTTTGTTGTACGGCTCGGGTCCCGAGGACGGTATGGAGTTTTCGGAGATCGAGCCGTTTTTGACGTAGCCCGGTAAGTTCCTGTGGCCGTTCAGGGCGGCCGACACGAATCTGGTGTTGAGGTGCAAGGCCAAGGGGCCCCTTGTGGTGACGTTGGTGACGCTCGTGTGGGACACCATGGGTCCGTAGGAGTAGGTCGTGCTGCCACTTCTGGCTTTCCTCTTAAAATCGAGTGCCAGGGTCCACCGGCTCCAAGACTTCTTGATTTCTGCTTGAACCTGGAAAAGAAACAAACATGGCCGGTTGAGGAGGAAACCCGGGATGAAGGACCTAAGTCGCATAATCATTTTCCAAAAATGAGATGTGAGGTGCTGGACCCGGATCTCCCACCATCAATGGAATGGCCTTGGAAGCTCCAGTGGGAGGTCCACCAAGAGGTGGGGGCCACCGATAAGCCAAAGAGCAGAGCGCCAAACGTTCACCTTAAGCAGAGGTCTCCAGACTTTCCAGGGCCAGTTTACTGTCATTCAGACTTTAGAAGGGGTCGGACTGTGGCCAGTGGAAGGAAAAAAATGACATAATGCTTGTAGTCAGTAGGATGAGGACTAGCGCCCCATCATTGGTGTCAGTGGGAGGAATAGCGCCTCATCATTGGTGTCAGTGGGAGGAATAGTGTCCCATCATTGGTGTCAGTGGGAGGAATAGTGCCCCATCATTGGTGTCAGTGGGAGGAATAGTGCCCCATCATTGGTGTCAGTGGGAGGAATAGTGCCCCATCATTGGTGTCAGTGGGAGGAATAGTGCCCCATCATTGGTGTCAGTGGGAGGAATAGTGCCCCATCATTGGTATCAGTGGGAGGAATAGTGCCCCATCATTGGTATCAGTGGGAGGAATAGTGCCCCATCATTGGTGTCAGTGGGAGGAATAGTGCCCCATCATTGGTGTCAGTGGGAGGAATAGTGCCCCATCATTGGTATCAGTGGGAGGACTAGCGCCCCATCATTGGTGTCAGTGGGAGGAATAGTGCCCCATCATTGGTGTCAGTGGGAGGAATAGTGCCCCATCATTGGTATCAGCGGGATGAATAGTGCCCCATCATTGGTATCAGTGGGAGGAATAGTGCCCCATCATTGGTGTCAGTGGGAGGAATAGTGCCCCATCATTGGTGTCAGTGGGAGGAATAGTGCCCCATCATTGGTGTCAGTGGGAGGAATAGTGCCCCATCATTGGTGTCAGTGGGAGGAATAGTGCCCCATCATTGGTGTCAGTGGGAGGAATAGTGCCCCATCATTGGTGTCAGTGGGAGGAATAGTGCCCCATCATTGGTGTCAGAGGGAGGACTAGTGCCCCATCATTGGTGTCAGTGGGAGGAATAGTGCCCCATCATTGGTGTCAGTGGGAGGAATAGTGCACCATTATTGGTGTCAGTGGGAGGAATAGTGCCCCATCATTGGTGTCAGTAAGAGGAATAGTGCCCCATTATTGGTGTCAGTAAGAGGAATAGTGCCCCATCATTGGTGTCAGTAAGAGGAATAGTGCCCCATCATTGGTGTCAGTAAGAGGAATAGTGCCCCATCGTTGGTGTCAGTGGGAGGAATAGTGCCCCATCATTGGTGTCAGTGGGAGGAATAGTGCCCCATCATTGGTGTCAGTGGGAGGAATAGTGCCCCATCATTGGTGTCAGTGGGAGGAACAGTGCCCCATCATTGGTTTCAGTAAGAGGAATAGTGCCCCATCATTGGTGTCAGTGGGAGGAATAGTGCCCCATCATTGGTGTCAGTGGGAGGAATAGTGTCCCATCATTGGTTTCAGTAAGAGGAATAGTGCCTCATCATTGGTGTCAGTGGGAGGAATAGTGCCCCATCATTGGTGTCAGTGGGAGGAATAGTGCCCCATCATTGGTGTCAGTGGGAGGAACAGTGCCCCATCATTGGTTTCAGTAAGAGGAATAGTGCTCCATCATTGGTGTCAGTGGGAGGAATAGTGCCCCATCATTGGTGTCAGCGGAAGGAATAGTGCCCCATCATTGGTGTCAGCGGAAGGAATAGTGCCCCATCATTGGTGTCAGTGGGAGGAATAGTGCCCCATCGTTGGTGTCAGTGGGAGGAATAGTGCCCCATCATTGGTGTCAGTGGGAGGAATAGTGCCCCATCATTGGTGTCAGTAAGAGGAATAGTGCCCCATCATTGGTGTCAGTGGGAGGAATAGTGCCCCATCGTTGGTGTCAGTAGGAGGAATAGTACCCCATCATTGGTGTCAGTGGGAGGAATAGTGCTCCATCATTGGTGTCAGTGGGAGGAATAGTGCTCCATCATTGGTGTCAGTAAGAGGAATAGTGCCCCATCATTGGTGTCAGTGGGAGGAATAGTGCCCCATCATTGGTGTCAGTGGGAGGAATAGTGCTCCATCATTGGTGTCAGTGGGAGGAATAGTGCCCCATCATTGGTGTCAGTAAGAGGAATAGTGTCCCATCATTGGTGTCAGTGGGAGGAATAGTGCCCCATCATTGGTGTCAGTGGGAGGAATAGTGCCCCATCATTGGTGTCAGTAAGAGGAATAGTGCCCCATCATTGGTGTCAGTGGGAGGAATAGTGCCCGATCATTGGTGTCAGTGGGGGGAATAGTGCCCCATCATTGGTGTCAGTGGGAGGAATAGTGCCCCATCATTGGTGTCAGTGGGAGAAACAGTGCCCCATCATTGGTGTCAGTAAGAGGAATAGTGCCCCATCATTGGTATCAGTGGGAGAAACAGTGCCCCATCATTGGTGTCAGTAAGAGGAATAGTGCCCCATCATTGGTGTCAGTGGGAGGAATAGTGCCCCATCATTGGTGTCAGTGGGAGGAATAGTGCCCCATCATTGGTGTCAGTGGGAGGAATAGTGCCCCATCATTGGGGTCAGTGGGAGGAATAGTGCTCCATCATTGGTGTCAGTGGGAGGACTAGTGCCCCATCATTGGTGTCAGTGGGAGGAATAGTGCCCCATCATTGGTATCAGTGGGAGGAATAGTGCCCCATCATTGGTGTAAGTGGGAGGAATAGTGCCCCATCATTGGTGTCAGTGGGAGGAATAGTGCCCCATCATTGGTGTCAGTAAGAGGAATAGTGCCCCATTATTGGTGTCAGTGGGAGGAATAGTGCCCCATCATTGGTGTCAGTAAGAGGAATAGTGCCCCATTATTGGTGTCAGTGGGAGGAATAGTGCCCCATCATTGGTGTCAGTGGGAGGAATAGTGCTCCATCATTGGTGTCAGTGGGAGGAATAGTGTCCCATCGTTGGTGTCAGTGGGAGGAATAGTGTCCCATCATTGGTGTCAGTGGGAGGAATAGTGTCCCATCATTGGTTTCAGTAAGAGGAATAGTGCCCCATCATTGGTGTCAGTGGGAGGAATAGTGCCCCATCGTTGGTGTCAGTGGGAGGAATAGTGCCCCATCATTGGTGTCAGTGGGAGGAATAGTGCCCCATCATTGGTGTCAGTGGGAGGAATAGTGCCCCATCATTGGTTTCAGTAAGAGGAATAGTGCCCCATCATTGGTGTCAGTGGGAGGAATAGTGCCCCATCATTGGTGTCAGTGGGAGGAATAGTGCCCCATCATTGGTTTCAGTAAGAGGAATAGTGCTCCATCATTGGTGTCAGTGGGAGGAATAGTGCTCCATCATTGGTGTCAGTGGGAGGAATAGTGCCCCATCGTTGGTGTCAGTGGGAGGAATAGTGCCCCATCATTGGTGTCAGTGGGAGGAACAGTGCCCCATCATTGGTTTGAGTAAGAGGAATAGTGCCCCATCATTGGTGTCAGTGGGAGGAATAGTGCCCCATCATTGGTGTCAGTAGGAGGAATAGTACCCCATCATTGGTGTCAGTGGGAGGAATAGCGCCCCATCATTGGTGTCAGTGGGAGGAATAGTGCCCCATCATTGGTGTCAGTGGGAGGAATAGTGCCCCATCATTGGTGTCAGTGGGAGGAATAGTGCCCCATCATTGGTATCAGTGGGAGGAATAGTGCCCCATCATTGGTGTCAGTAAGAGGAATAGTGCCCCATCATTGGTGTCAGTGGGAGGAATAGTGCCCCATCATTGGTATCAGTGGGAGGAATAGTGCCCCATCATTGGTGTCAGTGGGAGGAATAGTGCCCCATCATTGGTGTCAGTGGGAGGAATAGTGCCCCATCATTGGTGTCAGTGGGAGGAATAGTGCCCTGTCATTGGTGTCAGTGGGAGGAATAGTGCCCCATCATTGGTATCAGTGGGAGGAAAAGTGCCCCATCATTGGTGTCAGTAAGAGGAATAGTGCCCCATCGTTGGTGTCAGTGGGAGGAATAGTGCCCCATCATTGGTGTCAGTAAGAGGAATAGTGCCCCATCATTGGTGTCAGTGGGGGGAATAGTGCCCCATCATTGGTGTCAGTGGGAGGAATAGTGCCCCATCATTGGTGTCAGTGGGAGGAATAGTGCCCCATCATTGGTGTCAGTGGGAGGAATAGTGCCCCATCATTGGTGTCAGTGGAAGGAATAGTGTCCCATCATTGGTGTCAGTGGGAGGAATAGTGTCCCATCATTGGTGTCAGTGGGAGGAATAGTGTCCCATCATTGGTGTCAGTGGGAGGAATAGTGTCCCATCATTGGTGTCAGTGGGAGGAATAGTCCTCTGTCATTGGTGTCAGTGGGAGGAATAGTCCTCTGTCATTGGTGTCAGTGGGAGGAATAGTGCCCCATCATTGGTGTCAGTAAGAGGAATAGTGCCCCATCATTGGTGTCAGTGGGAGGAATAGTGCCCCATCATTGGTATCAGTGGGAGGAATGGTGCCCCATCATTGGTGTCAGTGGGAGGAATAGTGCCCCATCATTGGTGTCAGTGGGAGGAATAGTGCCCCATCATTGGTATCAGTGGGAGGAAAAGTGCCCCATCATTGGTGTCAGTAAGAGGAATAGTACCCCATCGTTGGTGTCAGTGGGAGGAATAGTGCCCCATCATTGGTGTCAGTAAGAGGAATAGTGCCCCATCATTGGTGTCAGTGGGGGGAATAGTGCCCCATCATTGGTGTCAGTGGGAGGAATAGTGCCCCATCATTGGTGTCAGTGGGAGGAATAGTGCCCCATTATTGGTGTCAGTGGGAGGAATAGTGCCCCATCATTGGTGTCAGTGGAAGGAATAGTGTCCCATCATTGGTGTCAGTGGGAGGAATAGTGCCCCATCATTGGTGTCAGTGGGGGGAATAGTGTCCCATCATTGGTGTCAGTGGGAGGAATAGTGTCCCATCATTGGTGTCAGTGGGAGGAATAGTCCTCTGTCATTGGTGTCAGTGGGAGGAATAGTGTCCCATCATTGGTGTCAGTGGGAGGAATAGTGCCCCATCATTGGTGTCAGTGGCAGGATTAGTGCCCCATCATTGGTGTCAGTGGGAGGAATAGTGCCCCATCATTGGTGTCAGTGGGAGGAATAGTGCCCCATCATTGGTGTCAGTGGGAGGAATAGTGCCCCATCATTGGTGTCAGTGGGAGGAATTGTGTCCCTTCATTGGTGTTGCTGGTGTGTGTGGGGGGGGATTTATGCCCATTGTTGGTATCAGTAGATGACAAAGTGCTAGAAGGGCCGGATAAAAGCAAATTGCTGCATCCAGTCCCTGGACCGCAGTGTGGAGACCACTGATTTCAGGCAACGTGGTCCTTTCCACATGGTCTTTTAAAGACACGCCCCCTCGCATCGATCCCCCTTCCTGTCCTGGCCACATCTGATCCCCCCTGTGTGCCCGGGCCCCCCTCTCGCAGCACTGCCGGCTTCCCTCTCCCACTGGTTTCCCTCTTCCGCCAGATTCCATCTCCCGCCAGATTCCATCTCCCACCAGATTCCATCTCCCACCAGATTCCCCCTCCCGCCGGATTCCATCTCCCGCCGGATTCCATCTCCCACCAGATTCCATCTCCCACCAGATTCCATCTCCCACCAGATTCCATCTCCCACCAGATTCCATCTCCCACCAGATTCCCCCTCCCACCAGATTCCATCTCCCACCAGATTCCATCTCCCACCAGATTCCATCTCCCACCAGATTCCCCCTCCCGCCGGATTCCATCTCCCACCAGATTCCATCTCCCACCAGATTCCATCTCCCACCAGATTCCATCTCCCACCAGATTCCATCTCCCACCAGATTCCATCTCCCACCAGATTCCCCCTCCCGCCGGATTCCATCTCCCACCAGATTCCATCTCCCACCAGATTCCATCTCCCACCAGATTCCCCCTCCCACCAGATTCCATCTCCCGCCAGATTCCATCTCCCACCAGATTCCATCTCCCACCAGATTCCATCTCCCACCAGATTCCCCCTCCCGCCGGATTCCATCTCCCACCAGATTCCATCTCCCACCAGATTCCCTCTCCCGCCAGATTCCATCTCCCGCCAGATTCCCTCTCCCGCCAGATTCCCTCTCCCGCTGGCTGCTGCCGGTACGAAGGGGGATATGTCAGGATGGAGAGCGGAGGAAAGGGGCCAGGAAATGAATCATCTACCGGACCTTCCATTTCTGAATGGACAGAGTGAGCGATCGGCACCAATTACTTCTGTGTCCATTCATAACGGAAGCATAGTAATCTGTGTTCACCACGCTTCAATGTATGAATGAACAGAGTGAGCGATCGGCACCAATTACTTCTATGTCCATTCATAGCGGAAGCATAGTAATCTGTGTTCACCACGCTTCAATGTATGAATGAACAGAGTGAGCGAACGGCACCAATTACTTCTGTGTCCATTCATAGTGGAAGCATAGTAATCTGTGGTCACCACGCTTCAATGTATGAATGAACAGAGTGAGTGATCAGCACCAATTACTTCTGTGTCCATTCATAACGGAAGCATAGTAATCTGTGGTCACCACGCTTCAATGTATGAACGAACAGAGTCAGTGATCGGCACCAATCTTCTCTGTGTCCATTCATAACGGAAGCATAGTAATCTGTGGTCACCACGCTTCAATGTATGAATGAACAGAGTGAGTGATCGGCACCAATTACTTCTGTGTCCATTCATAACGGAAGCATAGTAATCTGTGTTCACCACGCTTCAATCTATGAACGAACAGAGTCAGTGATCGGCACCAATCTTCTCTGTGTCCATTCATAACGGAAGCATAGTAATCTGTGTTCACCACGCTTCAATGTATGAACGAACAGAGTCAGTGATCGGCACTCCCCCCCCATCCCCCATATACAGGAGGGTGAGGGGGGTCCTGCGTGGATTACGTGCCAATATCCCCTCCCCTCCCCCAGCACTCCTCAGAAATACAAGGACGACTTACCTCCCCGTTGCAGAAGCAGTATATAATAGCAACAAAAAATCCCTGCAAGGGAAAAAAAACAAGAAATTATTCAGAGATCGATCGAGATGAACGAAGGTTTCCACACAGCAGGAGCACAAAACACGAGACATGGAGGCTGATTGGATGAAGGAGGATTGTCACATGTATTCCGCATAGATTGATATATTGAACTGTGCAGGATTGGGGGTCCGATGTGAACTGGGCTTTGCTCCTCACACAGTGGTGTCACCAGGATTGGTTGGTGTCACCCGTTCCCAGG
The DNA here is from genome assembly GCF_062004578.1 of Staurois parvus. Taxonomy (NCBI): domain Eukaryota; kingdom Metazoa; phylum Chordata; class Amphibia; order Anura; family Ranidae; genus Staurois; species Staurois parvus. Next base: position 48,883 of record NW_028320281.1, read on the forward strand.
GCCGGATCTAGACTGTGTATTGTTGCAGTGCAGTACAAAATGTCAGAGGGGCAGAGAATGCAAGGTCAGCAGTTCAGTGTATGAGAGATGGTAGGGCAGTGTGCAGGGGTCAGCAGGGCAAAGGACAGGGGTCATCAGGGCAAAGGACAGGGGTCAGCAGGGCAAAGGACAGGGGTCAGCAGGGCAAAGGACAGGGGTCATCAGGGCAAAGGACAGGGGTCATTAGGGCAAAGGACAGGGGTCAGCAGGGCAAAGGACAGGGGTCATCAGGGCAAAGGACAGGGGTCATCAGGGCAAAGGACAGGGGTCATCATGGCAAAGGACAGGGGTCAGCAGGGCAGAGGACAGGGGTCAGCAGGGCAGCGGACAGGGGTCAGCAGGGCAAAGGACAGGGGTCATCAGGGCAAAGGACAGGGGTCAGCAGGGCAAAGGACAGGGGTCAGCAGGGCAGAGGACAGGGGTCAGCAGGGCAAAGGACAGGGGTCAGCAGGGCAGAGGACAGGGGTCAGCACTGCAAAGGACAGGGGTCATCAGTGCAAAGGACAGGCGTCATCATGGCAAAGGACAGGGCTCAGCAGAGCAGCAGACAGGGGTCAGCAGGGTAGAGGACAGGGGTCGGCAGGGTAGAGGACAGGGGTCAGCAGGGTAGAGGACAGGGGTCAGCAGGGCAAAGGAGAGGGTCGGCAGTTTTGTAGGGCAGTGTACAGGAGCTAATAGTTTGTAGGGCAGTGTACAGGGGCTAATAGTTTGTAGGGCAGTGTACCGTGGGTTATCAGGTCAGTGGAGAGGTGTCAGCAGGGCAGCGGACAGGGGTCAGGAGGGCAATGGACAGGGAATCAACAGGGCAGCAGACAAAGGTCAGCATGACAGTGTACAGGGGGTCAGCAGGGCAGCAGAGGTCAGTAGGGCAGTGTACAGGGGGTCAGCAGGGCAGCAGAGGTCAGTAGGGCAGTGTACAGGGGGTCAGCAGGGCAGCAGAGGTCAGTAGGGCAGTGTACAGGGGGTCAACAGGGCCACAGACAGAGGTCAGCAGGGCAGTGTACAGGGGGAAATTCGACCGACTTTTCTTCCGAAAATCGGACCCAAGAATAATCTGTCAATTTTCGCTGTTAGTGGGGTCAATGGCACTGGACAATTTTCGTGGTTCCGCCCCTTTTTTCGGTGATCGGACATGTTGGAAAATTTGTGAAAAACAACCGATTTTCAACTCAACGACGGTCAAATCGTACGATCATTTTTCCGAAAAGAATCTGCGCCATGAGCCGTGACCCCAGAAGGAGAAGTTTCGCCTGTTATATGGGAGGAACTTTATGACTCGGTCGGCCAATTTTCGAAATCAATGATGGCGCCATCGGATTACCGAGCGAACGAAGTTTTCGCTTTTCGGACGAAAAATCTTTCGGAATTCGGTCCATGTATGGCCGGCATTAGTCTGCGCAAGTACAATACACAGCAACAGTAGTCGGGAGATAACCGGAGAAAAGTGTTTTTATAATTTTCTAATTTTACCTTCACCAGATGGAAGAGAAATTTATTTCGAATACATTTAGAAAAAACATTATATAGGTGACATATATTTACCATATATTGGCCTACGCTGATATATTTTAACATGTATTCCAAAAATGTAAATTTAAATATATTTTTGAAAAGGCATATATTTAAAAATATATTTTTTTTAAATATATTCTTCAGCTTTTTTTTTTTTTTGCATATTAAAAAAAAGTCATTTTAACTGCTTGGAAATGCATTCCAAAAACGTAGATTAAATGTATTTTCAAAGACATATTTGAAAATGTATTTTTAAAAATATTCTTCATATATTTTTTTTATATATATAAAAAACGCATCTCAACATACACTTTTTATATATTTTGAAATATATTTTTAAAAATATTTTCATATATTTTGTAATATATAAAAAATGCATTTCAATATGCAGTGTGTATATATATATATATATATATACACACACATACACACACTGCATATATGTATATTTAAAAATATGTTGTTTTAAAAATATATTCTTCAGCTTTTTTTTTAGCACTTAAAAAAAGTCATTTTAACTGCTTGTAAATGCATTCCAAAAACGTAGATTAAATGTATTTTTAAAAATATTCTTCATTTTTTTTTAATATATAGAAAATACACTTTATATATATTTTTTTTCATATATTTTTAAAAATATTTTTCATATATTTTGTAATATATAACATGTATTTCAACATGCAGTATATATATATTGAACTATATGGAATACGGCCAAAATTGTAGCATTTCAAATATACGTCAATATATTTGAGAAGAATATTTTTAAAATATATTTCAAATATATGTTAAAATTACTTTTTTATATGTTAAAAAAAAAAATCTGAAGTATATATTTAAAAAAAATATATTTTTAAGAATATCTTTCATATATTTTGTAATATATAAAAAATGCATTTCAATATGCAGTGTGTATGTATATATATACACACACACACATACACACACTGCATATATGTATATTTAAAAATATATTGTTTTAAAAATATATTCTTCAGCTTTTTTTTTTTAGCACATAAAAAAAGTCATTTTAACTGCTTGTAAATGCATTCCAAAAACGTAGATTAAATGTATTTTCAAAGACATATTTGAAAATGTATTTTTAAAAATATTCTTCATTTTTTTTAATATATAGAAAATACACTTTATATATATTTTTCATATATTTTTTAAAATATTTTTCATATATTTTGTAATATATAACATGTATTTCAACATGCAGTATATATATATTGAACTATATGGAATACGGCCAAAATTGTAGCATTTCAAATATACGTCAATATATTTGGGAAGAATATTTTTAAAATATATTTCAAATATATGTTAAAATTACTTTTTTATATGTTAAAAAAAAAAATCTGAAGTATATATTTAAAAAAAATATATTTTTAAGAATATCTTTCATATATTTTGTAATATATAAAAAATGCATTTCAATATGCAGTGTGTATATATATATATATACACACACATACACACACTGCATATATGTATATTTAAAAATATATTGTTTAAAAAATATATTCTTCAGCTTTTTTTTTTAGCACATAAAAAAAAGTCATTTTAACTGCTTGTAAATGCATTCCAAAAACGTAGATTAAATGTATTTTCAAAGACATATTTGAAAATGTATTTTTAAAAATATTCTTCATTTTTTTTAATATATAGAAAATACACTTTATATATATTTTTCATATATTTTTTAAAATATTTTTCATATATTTTGTAATATATAAAATGTATTTCAACATGCAGTATATATATATTGAAATATATTGAATACGGCCAAAATTGTAGCATTTCAAATATACGTCAATATATTTGGGAAGAATATTTTTAAAATATATTTCAAATATATGTTAAAATTACTTTTTTATATGTTAAAAAAAAAATCTGAAGTATATATTTTAAAAAAATATATTTTTAAGAATATCTTTCATATATTTTGTAATATATAAAAAATGCATTTCAATATGCAGTGTGTATATATATATATATATTGAAATATATTGAATACGGCCAAAATTGTAGCATTTCAAATATACGTCAATATATTTGGGAAGAATATTTTTAAAATATATTTCAAATATATGTTAAAATTACTTTTTTATATGTTAAAAAAAAAATCTGAAGTATATATTTAAAAAAATATATATTTTTAAGAATATTTTTTATATATTTTGTAATATATAAAAAACACATTTCAACATTCAATATATATATGTATATATATATATTGAATATGGCCAAAATTGTAGTATTTCAAATATATGTCAATATATTTGAGAAGAATATTTTTAAAATATGTTTAAAATATATTTTTCTTCCACGTGGATTAGACCCCACGAACACTTGTGGGGAGGTGCAGCGTGACGCGGCGGCAGTAAATATACTCCAGTTGCAGGAAATTGAGCTTGTATTAAGGTCAAAGTTCAAATTTAAAAACAGCCCTATGGGAAGCCACCCAACTGGGAACACTCGCAGTTTTGAAATGGCAAAGTTGAACAGATGTGCCGACAGCGTCTGTTTCAGAGGGTGGAATGTGGCCTGCTCGGTTTGTGTGCAAACGGGTGGATTCCAGGAAGGATGGCGTGTCCCTATCCTGTCCCTACATGTCTGGAACCTTCCCCTACTGCTATCCACTTAGCAGATTATAAATTGTAGATTGTAGATTATTTATTATATATTGTAGATTAGGGATGTCAAACTGGCGGCCCTCCAAGTCCCATGAGGCATTGCAAAACTGACAGTTACAAGCATGACTCCCACAGACAGAGGCATGATGGGACTTGTAGTTCCGCAACAGCTGGAGGGCCGCCAGTGTGAAACCCCTGTTGTAGATTGTATATTATAAATTATAGATTATATATTTTATATTGCAGATTGTATATTTCTTATTATATATATTATATATTTTATATTATATATTGCAGATTATACATTGTATATTGTAGATTGTCTAATATTTATTATAGATTATATATTATATATAACAGATTGTCTATTGTTTATTATATATTATAGATTGTATATTTTATATTATATATTGCAGATTATATATTTTAGATTTTATATTGTATATTTTATATTATATATTGCAGATTATACATTTTATATTGTAGATTGTCTATTATTTATTATAGATTATATATTTTATATTGTAGATTGTATATTTTATATTATATATAACAGATTGTCTATTGTTTATTATATATTATAGATTGTATATTTTATATTATATAATGCAGATTATATATTTTATATTGTATATTTTATATTATATGTTGCAGATTATATATTTTATATTGTAGATTATATATTTTATATTGTATATTTTATATTATATATTGCAGATTATACATTGTATATTATACATTTTATATTGTAGATTGTATATTTTATATTATATATAACAGATTGTCTATTGTTTATTATATGTTGCAGATTATACATTATATATTATAGATTGTATATTTTATATTATATGTTGCAGATCATATATTGCATATTGTATACTGTTTATTATACATTGTAGATTGTGTATTATATATTATATGTTGCAGATTGTCTATTGTTTATTATACATTATATATTATAGATTGTATATTTTATATTATATATAACAGATTGTCTATTGTTTATTATATGTTGCAGATTATATATTTTATATTATATATTTTATATTGTAGATTGTATATTTTATATTATATGTTGCAGATTATATATTGCATATTGTAGATTGTCTATTATTTATTATATATTATATATTGCAGATTATATATTTTATATTATAGATTGTATATTTTATATTATATGTTGCAGTTCATATATTGCATATTGTATACTGTTTATTATACATTATATATTGTAGATTGTATATTTCATATTATATATTGCAGATTATACATTATATATTGTAGATTGTATATTTTATATTATATATAACAGATTGTCTATTGTTTATTATATGTTGCAGATTATACATTGTATATTATATATTTTATATTGTATATTTTATATTATATATTATAGATTGTATATTTTATTTTATATGTTGCAGATCATATATTGCATATTGTATACTGTTTATTATACATTATATATTGTAGATTGTCTATTTTATATTATATATAACAGATTGTCTATTGTTTATTATATGTTGCAGATTATACATTGTATATTATATATTTTATATTGTAGATTGTTTATTATATATTATAGATTGTATATTTTATATTATATGTTGCAGATCATATATTGCACATTGTATACTGTTTCTGATACATTGTAGATTGTATATTCCATGTTCAGAGAGCGGCTGTCACCTTTCAGTGCTCCATGTATGACGCAGACATGATAACGAAGCTCCGGGTGCAGCACACGCAGTACAGAGGATTCATTATCACAAGTCAACATTTGTATGTTTCTTTGGCATGTTTGGATGAAGTTGTTGTCCTTCGCAGCCTTCGGTGTTGTATGAGATATAATTACACATAAAATACAGACAACAAACAACACAACAACCTGGATGGAGGGATCTGCACGGCTGGTGTTGTATTCACAGATCTATAATATACACATTTCAGAGGTATTTCCCGGTAACACGGAATGTATATTTGTTCTGTGAGAACGAGGAGGAAAACTAATGTTGTTAGACAATTTTTTTCTCCGGGTCAAATGTAATGTGAACATGCCTAGCAGAATCAAGCTGGTCCCTGTGAACACGCCTAGCAGAATAAAGCTGTCCCTGTGAACACGCCTAGCAGAATAAAGCTGTCCCTGTGAACACGCCTAGCAGAATAAAGCTGTCCCTGTGAACACGCCTAGCAGAATAAAGCTGGTCCCTGTGAACATGCCTAGAAGAATGAAGCTGTCCCTGTGAGCATGCCTAGCAGAATGAAGCTGTCCCTGTGAACATGCCTACCAGAATGAACCTGTCCCTTTGAACACGCCTAGCAGAATGAACCTGTCCCTGTGAACACGCCTAGCAGAATGAACCTGTCCCTGTGAACACGCCTAGCAGAATGAACCTGCCCCTGTGAACATGCCTACCAGAATGAACCTATCCCTGTGAACATGCCTAGAAGAATGAAGCTGTCCCTGTGAACATGCCTAGCAGTAACATACTGTCCCTGTGAACACGCCTAGCAGAATGAAGCTGTCCCTGTGAACACGCCTAGCAGTAACATACTGTCCCTGTGAACACGCCTAGCAGAATGAAGCTGTCCCTGTGAACACGCCTAGCAGTAACATACTGTCCCTGTGAACACGCCTAGCAGAATGAACCTGTCCCTGTGAACACGCCTAGCAGAATGAACCTGCCCCTGTGAACATGCCTACCAGAATGAACCTATCCCTGTGAACATGCCTAGAAGAATGAAGCTGTCCCTGTGAACATGCCTAGCAGTAACATACTGTCCCTGTGAACACGCCTAGCAGAATGAAGCTGTCCCTGTGAACACGCCTAGCAGTAACATACTGTCCCTGTGAACACGCCTAGCAGAATGAAGCTGTCCCTGTGAACACGCCTAGCAGTAACATACTGTCCCTGTGAACACGCCTAGCAGAATGAAGCTGTCCCTGTGAACACGCCTAGCAGAATGAATCTGTCCCTGTGAACACTCCTAGCAGAATGAACCTGTCCCTGTGAACACGCCTAGAAGAATGAAGCTGTCCCTGTGAACACGCCTAGCAGAATGAACTTGTCCCTGTGAACACGCCTAGCAGAATGAACTTGTCCCTGTGAACACGCCTAGCAGAATGAAGCTGTCCCTGTGAACACGCCTAGCAGAATGAACCTGTCCCTGTGAACACGCCTAGCAGAATGAACTTGTCCCTGTGAACACGCCTAGCAGAATGAAGCTGTCCCTGTGAACACGCCTAGCAGAATGAAGCTGTCCCTGTGAACACGCCTAGCAGAATGAACCTGTCCCTGTGAACACGCCTAGCAGAATGAACTTGTCCCTCTGAACACGCCTAGCAGAATGAACTTGTCCCTGTGAACACGCCTAGCAGAATGAACCTGTCCCTGTGAACACGCCTAGCAGAATGAAGCTGTCCCTGTGAACACGCCTAGCAGAATGAAGCTGTCCCTGTGAACATGCCTACCAGAATGAAGCTGTCCCTGTGATCACGCCTAGCAGTAACATAATGTCCCTGTGAACACGCCTAGCAGTAACATACTGTCCCTGTGAACACGCCTAGCAGTAACATACTGTCCCTGTGAACACGCCTAGCAGTAACATACTGTCCCTGTGAACACGCCTAGCAGAATGAAGCTGTCCCTGTGAACACGCCTAGCAGAATGAAGCTGTCCCTGTGAACACGCCTAGCAGAATGAACCTGTCCCTGTGAACACGCCTAGCAGAATGAACTTGTCCCTCTGAACACGCCTAGCAGAATGAACTTGTCCCTGTGAACACGCCTAGCAGAATGAAGCTGTCCCTGTGAACACGCCTAGCAGAATGAAGCTGTCCCTGTGAACACGCCTAGCAGAATGAAGCTGTCCCTGTGATCACGCCTGGCAGTAACATACTGTCCCTGTGAACACGCCTAGCAGTAACATACTGTCCCTGTGAACACGCCTAGCAGTAACATACTGTCCCTGTGAACACGCCTAGCAGTAACATACTGTCCCTGTGAACACGCCTAGCAGTAACATACTGTCCCTGTGAACACGCCTAGCAGTAACATACTGTCCCTGTGAACACGCCTAGCAGTAACATACTGTCCCTGTGAACACGCCTAGCAGTAACATACTGTCCCTGTGAACACGCCTAGCAGTAACATACTGTCCCTGTGAACACGCCTAGCAGAATGAAGCTGTCCCTGTGAACACGCCTAGCAGAATGAAGCTGTCCCTGTGAACACGCCTAGCAGAATGAACCTGTCCCTGTGAACACGCCTAGCAGAATGAACTTGTCCCTCTGAACACGCCTAGCAGAATGAACTTGTCCCTGTGAACACGCCTAGCAGAATGAAGCTGTCCCTGTGAACACGCCTAGCAGAATGAAGCTGTCCCTGTGAACACGCCTAGCAGAATGAAGCTGTCCCTGTGATCACGCCTGGCAGTAACATACTGTCCCTGTGAACACGCCTAGCAGTAACATACTGTCCCTGTGAACACGCCTAGCAGTAACATACTGTCCCTGTGAACACGCCTAGCAGTAACATACTGTCCCTGTGAACACGCCTAGCAGTAACATACTGTCCCTGTGAACACGCCTAGCAGTAACATACTGTCCCTGTGAACACGCCTAGCAGTAACATACTGTCCCTGTGAACATTTTATACTGAGAAAGCTGACCGAAGTGCGAATGTCAGAAGAAACTGGCCTCAGCCAGCTCTCTTTTGCAGACCACGCCCCCCCGACGCGTTTTGCCACGCCCATCCGAGCCTTAGTCATAGAGGCAGGGACTGTGAGCATGCCTAACAGCAATGTGAGAATAAATGAAGGAGCTGGCAGGAAAAGCTCCGTACCTGGAAAGAGTTGAACAACATTTCATAGTGCATTTGTACGTGCCACACCACCCCCGTCACTTCTGTGTACGGCAGAGAGATGAAGACGATGTAATGAACCCCAAACAGCGGCATCAGCACCAACGTCGACTTCAGCAGCTTCCTGGAAAATACACCGCGAGGGGAGAAAAAACATTCCGTGATCCGCCACAACACAGCGCCGCGCATCGTACAGGACGCCGACCGCCACACTCACCTGTACTGCTGTCGCGTGTCGCAACGCCCCGCGTTGGTCTCTCTCAGTTTGGTCGCTAAAACTCTAACAATATTAATAAAAAGAAAAAAGTTCGCCTGAAAGATAAAAAAAAAAAAAAGATTAAAAAAGATGAAAAAAAGATTTAAAAAAAGATAAAAAAAATAAAAAAAAGGTAAAAAAATAAAAAAATAAAGATAAAAAAATAAAAAAAAATAATAAAAAAAAGTTTCAATCAAGTTGTGATAAACGACTGAAAGATAAAATAAAAAAAAAGATTAAAAAAGATAAAAAAAAGATAAAAAAAATAATAAAAAAGATAAAAAAAAGATTGAAAAAAAGAAAAATAAAGATAAAAAAAGATAAAAAAAATAAAAAAAATAATAAAAAAGTTTCAATCAAGTTGTGATAAACGACTGAAAGATAAAAAAAAAAAAAAAGATTAAAAAAAAGAAAAAAATTAATAAAAAAGATAAAAAAAGATAAAGAAAAAGATTAAAAAAAAGATAAACATAAGGAAAAAAAAAAGATTTAAAAAAACGATAAAAAAAGAAAAATAAAGATAAAAAAAGATAAAAAAAAGATAATAAAAAAAAGTTTCAATCAAGTTGTGATAAAGGACTGAAAGATAAAATAAAAAAAAAAGATTAAAAAAGATAAAAAAAGATAAAAAAAATAATAAAAAAAGATAAAAAAAAGATTAAAAAAAAGAAAAATAAAGATAAAAAAATAAAAAAAAGATAATAAAAAAAAGTTTCAATCAAGTTGTGATAAACGACTGAAAGATAAAAAAAAAAAAAATTAAAAAAGATAAAATTAATAAAAAAGATAAAAAAAGATAAAGAAAAAGATTAAAAAAAAGATAAAAATAAAGATTAAAAAAAAATAAAAAAACGTTTTAAAAAAAGGATAAAAAAAGATTATAAAAAGATAAATAAAAAAATTAAAAAAAGATAAAAAAAGGTAAAAAAGAAAAGATAAAAAAAAAAGGATAAAAAAAGATAAAAAAAAGTTTCAATCAAGTTGTGATTAACAGATTTATACACAGATATAAAATATTGCTTAAAGTAGAACTCCGGGCAAAAAAGGACATGTATGACACCGTCTCTCTGTAGCACTACCACAGCAGTCTTTGCTTTTCTAGGTCCTTCCTTCTTTATTACCTGTTGATCCTGCCAGCAAGTCTGTTCATTTTCAACTTCTTTTAGCAGACCAAGCTGTTCAGGAGATGAGGGGGGGGGGGATGGGGTTGAGACAAACCATTTACAGTGTTAGGAGGACTTAAAGAGATGGACACGTTGTCTTGTTTTTCCGAAAATGTAATTTATTCATTGAAGGAATTTATTCCTTTTTTTTTTTATATCTTTTCTTTTTTTAGCCCCGCCCTTTGCTGCCATTTCCGGCATAGGCCAGAATGAAGTGTACCTGGTCATGTCCTGCGGCCTCCTGAGATACGTTCCGATGTCTGCAGGATCACCACACAGAGCTACTGAGGAGTGGTCCAGGAGGGCTGGTCCCAGATGGGGAATTAAAGGCTGGGGTGTGGTCCAGGAGGGCTGGTCCCAGATGGGGAATTAAAGGCTGGGGTGTGGTCCAAAAGGGCTGGTCCCTGGTGAGGTATTAAAGGCTGGGGTGTGGTCCAGGAGGGATGGTCCCAGATGGGGAATTAAAGGCTGGGGTGTGGTCCAAGAGAGCTGGTCCCTGGTGAGGTATTAAAGGCTGGGGTGTGGTCCAGGAGGGCTGGCCCCAGATGGGGAATTAAAGGCTGGGGTGTGGTCCAGGAGGGCTGGTCCCAGATGAGGAATTAAAGGCTGGGGTGTGGTCCAGGAGGGCTGGTCCCAGATGGGGAATTAAAGGCTGGGGTGTGGTCCAGGAGGGCTGGTCCCAGATGAGGAATTAAAGGCTGGGGTGTGGTCCAGGAGGGCTGGTCCCAGATGGGGAATTAAAGGCTGGGGTTTGGTCCAGGAGGGCTGGTCCCAGATGGGGAATTAAAGACTGAGGTGTGGTCCAGGAGGGCTGGTCCCAGATGAGGAATTAAAGACTGAGGTGTGGTCCAGGAGGGCTGGTCCCAGGTGGAGAATTAAAAGCTGAGGTGTGGTCCAGGAGGGCTGGTCCCAGGTGGAGAATTAAAGGCTGGGGTGTGGTCCAAGAGGGCTGGTCCCAGATGGGGAATTAAAGACTGAGGTGTGGTCCAGGAGGGCTGGTCCCAGATGAGGAATTAAAGACTGAGGAGTGGTCCAGGAGGGCTGGTCCCAGATGAGGAATTAAAGACTGAGGTGTGGTCCAGGAGGGCTGGTCCCAGGTGGAGAATTAAAAGCTGAGGTGTGGTCCAGGAGGGCTGGTCCCAGGTGGAGAATTAAAGGCTGGGGTGTGGTCCAAGAAGGCTGGTCCCAGATGGGGAATTAAAGGTTGAGGTGTGGTCCAGAGGCGGACCTGCTAACCGACGCGTTTCAAGGGACAAGCCTGGCAGGCAGGCTTATGTCAGGGTCATGCGAGTTCTATCTCCAATGGGACCGCCTTGCCATCTGTGGTTATGTACATGACTCTTTTGGCCATTTTGTCAGGACCGGAATCACCTGCTGGTGGCACTGTGCTTTCCAGAGTTCATTCAAGGGTCAACAACAAAATTTGGTCCTAGAGCACAGGGGTGGGATAAGGGGTGGGCAGGAGGGACAGCCCCTGCTAGAAATTTATTAGAATAGAAATCAGTGGTGATTCTGGTCCTGGCAACATGGCTAAAACAGTCATGCACATTACCCCAGGTGGCAAGGTGGTCCTATTGGAGATGGAACTTGCATGACCCTGACATAAATCTGCCTGCCACGCTTGTCCCTTGAAACGCGTCAGTTGGCAGGTCCGGCTTATCTCAGGGTCGTGAGAGTTCCATCTCCACCTTGCCACCTTGGTAGGAAATATTGGTGGCCAGTTGGAAGAGTCTAAACCCTTACAATGTTGGTCAGAACGCCACTCCTACAGTTAGATCAAAAGATCATTGGTGCCATGCCACGGGTTCTGCCACATAGAATTGGCGCAAGAGCTACGCAAGCACCATCAACGGAGGAGGCCAATCATCCACAGCTCAAGGAACCCCTGGACACCTATGGAGGAACCCCCAGCGTTCCACACAACCCTTGTTGAGAATGGATGCTCTAACAGCTGATGTCCCGAGAGGCCTTCTCGGCTTGGCAGTCTCAAGAGAGTTGCTTCCATTCTTCAATCCAACTTCAGAGACCTTTATTCCGGGGTCCAGTTCTCCACCCGCATCTTTTTTACAGCTCAGAAATTAAGATTTGAAGAGCCGCTCTTATATTGGTGGCCAGTTGGAAGTGTCTAAACCCTTAAAATGTTGGTCAGAACGCCACTCCTACAGTTAGATAAAAAGATCATTGGTGCCATGCCACGGGTTCTGCCACATAGAGTTGGTGCAAAGACTACACAAGCACCATCAATGGAGGAGGCCAATCATCCACAGCTCAAGGAAGCCTGGACACCTATGGAGGGACCCTAGAGTTCCACAAAACCCTTGTTAAGAATGGCTGTTCTACCAGCTGATGTCCCGAGAGGCCTTCTCGGCTTGGCAGTCTCAAGAGAGTTGCTTCCATTCTTCAATCTAACTTCAGAGACCTTTATACCGGGGTCCAGTTCTCCACCTATATCCTTTTTACAGCTCGGAAATTAAGATTTGAAGAGCGGCTCTTATATTGGTGGCCAGGTGGAAGTGTCTAAACCCTTAAAATGTTGGTCAGAACGCCACTCCTTCAGTTAGATAAAAAGATCATCGGTGCCATGCCACTGGTTCTGCCACATAGAATTGGCGCAAGAACTATGCAAGCACCATCAACGGAGGAGGCCAATCATCCACAGCTCAAGGAGCCCCTGGACACCTAAGGAGGAACCCTAGAGTTCCACACAACCCTTGTTGAGAATGGATGCTCTAACAGCTGATGTCCCGAGAGACCTTCTCGGCTTGGCAGTCTCAAGAGAGTTGCTTCCATTCTTCAATCCAACTTCAGAGACCTTTATTCCGGGGTCCAGTTCTCCACCCGCATCTTTTTTACAGCTCAGAAATTAAGATTTGAAGAGTGGCTCTTATATTGGTGGCCAGTTGGAAGTGTCTAAACCCTTACAATGTTGGTCAGAACGCCACTCCTACAGTTAGATAAAAAGATCATTGGTGCCATGCCACGGGTTCTGCCACATAGAGTTGGTGCAAAGACTACACAAGCACCATCAATGGAGGAGGCCAATCATCCACAGCTCAAGGAAGCCTGGACACCTATGGAGGGACCCTAGAGTTCCACAAAACCCTTGTTAAGAATGGCTGTTCTACCAGCTGATGTCCCGAGAGCCCTTCTCGGCTTGGCAGTCTCAAGAGAGTTGCCTCCACTCTTCAATCTGACTTTGTAGGCCCTTATACCGGGGTCCAGTGCTCCACCTACATCTTTTTTACAGCTCGGAAATTAAGATTTGAAGAGCCGCTCTTCAAATTTTCATTTCCGAGCTGTATTTGTGTTTGGAGGACACACTGAGCTCGAGCACCGGCAGTCCGCCTCTGGGGGGAATATATCCGGGAGTAGCATCTTTATTTTCCATCTTTTTTTATAGTTCATCCAAAAAATAAAACAGGAAAAAAAACATAGGATGTCATTTAATTTAACCAGCCGGCATGCTGGCTGAAGGACAAAACGTCCGAGAATTCCTACTGAACATCGTGCTCAGCATTATTCAAGTTCGGAACAATCAAATCTGCACAGAACTAGACACTAAATTTTCACTTAGAAGGCAGAAAACTCTTCCAATCCAATTTCATCTTTGGCCAATTGAAGGTCAGAAAGTCTAAAGAAAACCTGAAGTTTAATTTCCTCCCGACGTAAGACGATCGTCATGTACAAGAAGGCCATAAATTCTGCTTCAACTGCTCCTGCGTATGCCGAGGAGGATAATATCATGTCAGAGGAGGACATGTTCCGGTGTACGATGTTCACTCCAGTAAGCGTCTGCAGTATTTTTTTTTATTTTTCTGATAGAAATGTTCTATTAGGTTCTAGTCAAATCGGTAAAAATATGCATTGTACTACAATCGGCCGCAAAAATGCACGAAAATGTCTTGTTCCATTCTGAATGCAGCTGGAGCTGGACTTGCAGCTCCACTAAGCTTCCTATGTTGGCCTCCACAGCCATAGAGTCTAGGCCTAGAACATGACATTTACCAAGCCCTAAAAAGTGGGAGCCCATATCCTCTGATACATGTTGGCTGTATACCACCAGGTTGTAGGAATCAAGATTTATTTTGAAGGACACCCCAAAAACACCTAGCCAGCGCTCAACAATGCACATGACTTGAACGCACCGAAACTCAGAGATGTAAACCATCTGAGCATTGTGGCGCTCTGTTCTGACAACAAAGCTGCTGTTTTGGGAATTGCAGAATCCCAGCCAGGACTTCCAGCACTCCTTCTCTCAGAATCCCTTCCAGAACTTCCAATGGTACTCACAAAATTCCTTCTAGTACTTCCAATGGTACTCAGAGAATCCCTTCCAGGACTTCCAGAATCATGGTCAATAAATCCGATGGTACTTATAGAATCCCTGACAGAACTTCCAATGGTACTCACAGAATCCCTGTCAGGACTTCCAGAATCCTTGTCAAGATATCCAATGGTATTTACAGAATCCCTGCCAGGACTTCCAGTGGTACGAACAGAATCCCCACCAGGACTTCCAGAATCCTGGTCAAGCTATCCAATGCTACTTACAGAATCCCTACCAGGACTTCCAGATTCCTGGTCAAGATATCCAATGCTACTTATAGAATCCCTGACAGAACTTCCAATGGTACTCAGAGAATCCCTTCCAGGACTTCCAGAATCCTTGTCAAGATATCCAATGGTACTTATAGAATTCCAGACATGACATCCAATGGTACTCACAGAATTCCTGCCAGGACTTCCAGTAACAGTTATAGAATCCCAGCCAGTATTTCCAATGGTACTCAAAATCACAGCCTGGACTTCCAGTGGTACTCACAGAATCCCTTCTAGTACTTCCAATGGTACTTACAGAATCCCTGCCAGGAGTCCAGAATCCTGGTCAATAAATCCAATGGTACTTATAGAATCCCTGACAGAACTTCTAATGGTACTCACAGAATCCCTGCCAGGACTTCCAGAATTCCTGAAAACACCATTGGGTGTGCCCTCTGACTAAAAGGGTATTTAAGCTTCAGCCTGTGGAGCAGCTGCCCTTAGTGCAAAGTTGCCCATGTACTTCCTCATTGCCTTGCTTGTTGCTGACCTGCATTGAACTGATTATTCTCTTGTCAACCACACACCCACACCCTCTGCTTCAACCTGACTACTCTCTTACCTGCTGCCTGCCCATGACCTCTGCCTGGACCTGACTACTCTCTTGCTTGCTGCCAGTCCATGACCTCTGCCTGGACCTGACTACTCTCTTGCTTGCTGCCAGTCCATGACCTCTGCCTGGACCTGACTACTCTCTTGCTTGGTGCCAGTCCATGACCTCTGCCCGGACCTGACTACTCTCTTGCTTGCTGCCAGTCCATGACCTCTGCCCAGACCTGACTACTCTCTTGCTTGCTGCCAGTCCATGACCTCTGCCCAGACCTGACTACTCTCTTGCTTGCTGCCAGTCCATGACCTCTGCCTGGACCTGACTACTCTCTTGTTTGCTGCCAGTCTATGACCTCTGCCTGGACCTGACTACTCTCTTGCTTGCTGCCAGTCCATGACCTCTGCTTCAACCTGACTACTTTCTTACCTGCTGCCTGCCCATGACCTCTGCCTAGACCTGACTACTCTCTTGCTTGCTGCCAGTCCATGACCTCTGCCTAGACCTGACTACTCTCTTGCTTGCTGCCAGTCCATGACCTCTGCCTGGACCTGACTACTCTCTTGCTTGGTGCCAGTCCATGACCTCTGCCTAGACCTGACTACTCTCTTGCTTGCTGCCAGTCCATGACCTCTGCCTGGACCTGACTACTCTCTTGCTTGCTGCCAGTCCATGACCTCTGCCCGGACTGGACTACTCTCTTGCTTGCTGCCAGTCCATGACCTCTGCCTGGACCTGACTACTCTCTTGCTTGCTGCCAGTCCATGACCTCTGCCTGGACCTGACTACTCTCTTGCTTGCTGCCAGTCCATGACCTCTGCCTAGACCTGACTACTCTCTTGCTTGCTGCCAGTCCATGACCTCTGCCTGGACCTGACTACTCTCTTACCTGCTGCCAGTCCATGACCTCTGCCTGGACCTGACTACTCTCTTGCTTGCTGCCAGTCCATGACCTCTACCCGGACCTGACTACTCTCTTGCTTGCTGCCAGTCCATGACCTCTGCCTGGACCTGACTACTCTCTTGCTTGCTGCCAGTCCATGACCTCTGCCTGGACCTGACTACTCTCTTGCTTGCTGCCAGTCCATGACCTCTGCCTAGACCTGACTACTCTCTTGCTTGCTGCCAGTCCATGACCTCTGCCTGGACCTGACTACTCTCTTACCTGCTGCCTGCCCATGACCTCTGCCTAGACCTGACTACTCTCTTGCTTGCTGCCAGTCCATGACCTCTGCCTGGACCTGACTACTCTCTTGCTTGCTGCCAGTCCATGACCTCTGCCTGGACCTGACTACTCTCTTGCTTGCTGCCAGTCCATGACCTCTGCCTGGACCTGACCACTCTTTTTTATAAATCCAAACGTTCTTGCCCCTTGGCTTGCTTGAGAAAGGGGGTGGAGCTCCTAAAATGCGAAGAGGCCTGCCCATTAATCTGATGCCACTCGGCCTTTTATTAGTGACACCAGATACAGCCATAGACACTGTCAAACATCCATCCCTCTGGCGGGCCAAACGTCCTGTGTGCATGAGGCCTATAAAGCCGAAAGTTCTTGTTCCTGGGCTTGCTTGACAAAGGGGGTGGTGCCCCTGAAATGCGTAGCAGCCTGCCCACCAATCTGATGCCGCTCGGTCTCCTGTTGGTGGCATAAGATACAGCCATAGACACTACTGGATATCTATCCCTCTGGTGGGCCAAATGTCCTCTGTGCATGAGGACTATGATGTCGAACGTTCCTTCCCCCAGACTTGCTTGACAAAGGGGTTGGAGCCGCCATAGATGCTGATGGCCATCTAACCCTCTGGTGGACCAAACATCCTGTGTGCATGAGGCCTATAAAGCCGAAAGTTCTTGTTCCTGGGTTTGCTTGACAAAGGGGTGGAGCCCCTAAAATGCGTAGCAGTCTGCCCACTAATCTTATGCCACTCGGTCTTCTATTAGTGACACAAGATACAGCCATAGACGCTGACGGACATCCATCCTTCTGGCAGGCCAAACGTCCTGTGCGCATGAGGCCTATCAAGCCAAAAGTTCTTGTTCCTGGGCTTGCTTGACAAAGGGGTGGAGCCCCTAAAATGCGTAGCAGTCTGCCCACTAATCTTATGCCACTCGGTCTTCTATTAGTGACACAAGATACCGCCATAGACACTGCCGGACATCCATCCCTCTGGCAGGCCAAATGTCCTCTGTGCATGAGGACTATGATGTTGAAAGTTCCTTCCCCCAGGCTTGCTTGACAAAGGGGTTGAAGCCGCCATAGACACTGCCAGACATCCATCCCTCTGGCAGGCCAAATGTCCTCTGTGAATGAGGACTATAAAGTCGAAAGTTCCTTCCCCCAGGCTTGCTTGACAAAGGGGTTGAAGCCGCCATAGATGCTGATGGCCATCCATCCATCTGGCAGGTCTTCTCTTGACCACAGTAGCTTCCTCGAGGCAAACTGCACTGTTGCTTGACATTGCCTTCCATCACTCGCTGCCTCTGGGACTGGAGTGGAGCTTTTTGGATATAAATCTACTCGTTACAATAAGGTGGTGCTTCTACAATCCACCAATTCCCGCGTCACGCTGTTGTTTCTCCTGCATGTACTGAGCATTAAAACAAATATCTGATGACAGTTCAGCTTTAGGATGGAACTCCACCAGGGATCACTTACCACTGTAGCAGCCAAGATCGGACCTTGTATGATCCATTTTAAATTCCCTGCACTGAGGTCCCAGCACCTGAGAGGAGACAGGATAGAGAAGGGTTAATTCACCGCTCAGGGAGTCCTCTATGTAGAAGAACAATCAGTCATTTCTTTTTATTATGTCTATACTCGATTTTATGACATTAACATATTATTATTGTTGCGGATTTATACAGTTTCAAGAGTTTACGCAGCACTTTATATAATGGAGGGAGACAATACAATGCAATACAAGAGGGCTGGGAGGGGCAGGAAACATTGGCTGCCACAGCTATAGCAACATGTACATGAAGGACTGGAAGTGTAATTCTTCGTGTGTGGGCGCGGCCAAGATGTGGACTTCACGTACATGTGTGAGCTTTTCATCAGGGCGAGGCAGCATGCAGAACACCCAGAAAAAGAGTGGCGGTGGCTTCACGTGCCCACATTTAATATGGACGCCTGCAGAAAAGCTGTAATAAAACAGCCTAATTTTTGTGAAGTGCATGCGCAGTAGGGGCACGGCATGGCCATGCCTGTGCGGTAAAGAAAAACACCTTCCAGCCTCTGACCATCTCCACCCATCTCAGCCCTTTTTCCAGCACTCCTTCAGCTCTTCTCCAGTTCTCCTCCACGTTCCTCCAGCTCTCCCCCAGCCCCCATTTAGCTCTCCTCCACCCTCCTCCAGCCCTCCTTCAGCTCTCCCCCAGCCCCCATTCAGCTCTCCTCCACCCTCCTCCATTTCTCCTCCAGCCCTCCTTCAGCTCTCCTCCAGCCCTCCTTCAGCTCTTCAATGAGCGACCCCTATGCATTCTAGCAGCTGATCCCTGGTATACTCCTTCAGAGTCTGATTGCCATTTTCTCTGTCTTCTAAGACTAGCAGACACAAGTACACAACCTCCTCAGGATGCATCCTTCCCCAACAAGCCAAGATGGCTTCCCTGTGCAGCCACTTCTGGTCAGGATTGGCCTTGGTGTAATGTCAGGGATCCAGGTATGACCAGAGGTGTGTGACTGACGCAGGGAAACGCAGGCTTCAAGTATGGTGTAAAACAATATAATTTATTAACCTCTTGCCGACCGCGCATAGCCGAATGACGGCTTCACTGCGGCCGGCCAGTTCTGAGTGGACGTCATATGACGTCCTCCCAGAACGCGCTCTCCTGCGCGCCCCAGGGGGTGCGCACCCGGCGATCTCCGTGATCGCTGTGTCCTACGGACACAGCTGATCACGTGATGTGGTAAAAGGCCAATCACAGCGGCCTTTTACCACCTGATCAGCGGTGTCCAATGACACGCTGATCAGAGGGAAATGCAAGTGCCGGTTCTTGGCTGCACTTTCCTCACACTGTCAGATCGTGAGGAAAGTACTGCCGAGAACCGTCAGTTGTCAGAGTGGGGATCGGCACCGATCATCAGGGCACTGATGATCAGTGCCCTGATGATCGGTGCCCAGCAGTGCCACACGCAAGTTCCGCCCAGCAGTGCGCCCACTAGCTCCGCCCACCCATGCCCAGCAGTGCACCCACCTGTGCCACTCTGCAGTGCCACCTACCTGTGCCCAGAAGTGCCACCTACATGTGCCCAGCAGTGCCACCCACCTGTGCCCACCCACCTGTGCCCACCAGTGCCACCCACCTGTGCCCATCCACCAGTGCAGCCCAGCAGTGCTGCCAGTCAGTGCCACCAGTCAGTGCCCAGGGGTTGTGCCAGTCAGTGCCCAGCAGTGATGCCAGTCAGTGCCGTCTATCAGTACCCATCATCAGTGTCACCTATCAGTGCCGCCTATTAGTGCCGCCTATCCGTGACACCTCATCAGTGCTGTCTATCAGTGCCATCTCATTAGTACTGCCTATCAGTGCCCTTTAGTGCTGCCTATCAGTGCCCATCAGTGCCGCCTATCAGTGCCCATTAGTGCTGCCTTATCAACGCACATCAGTGAAGGAGAAAATATACCTGTTTGAAAAATTTTATAATAGAAACAAAGAAACTTTTTTTTTTTTCACATTTTTTGCACTTTTTTATTTATAGCGCAAAAAGTAAAGCGCCCAGCGGGGAGTAAATACCACCAAAAGAAATCTCTATTTGTGAGGAAAAAATGATCAAAATTTCATATGGGTACAATGTTGCATGACCGCGCAATTGTCAATCAAAGTGCGGCAGCTCTGAAAGCTGAAAATTGGCCTGGTAAATAAGGGGGTATAAGTGTCTGGTAGGCAAGGGGTTAAAGGCAATACAGTGCACAATACAGTACACACAGTGCAAAAACCAAACCTCCAACAGATCACAATATGTGCAGAAACACAAACGTAGTCAGGCAGGCCGGGTCGGTAACTATCGGGCAGACAAGGTACAAGGAGCAGGCAGGAGAGTGGTCAGGAATAGCCGGGGTCAGTGCAGGCAGAGTTCTAGCAGAGTCAGGATCAGGCAGGAATCAGGCACAGGGGCTCATGGGAACAAACACCAAGGCACTGACTACAGGCCTGGCCATTGCTTAAATACACCTCCTGCAATCAGCCTCATGTGATGGCTTGATTGCAGGAGTGAGATTCTGGCTGCTGAGAGCACCTGCTGGCCAGCACTGGTACTGCAGCTCACAAGGCAGGTGAGCCCCAGCACCACCTGTGCTGAGCCCATTCCTGACACCAATAGTGGGGTTGGCAGAGAGGGACGGCGGACAATGAGTGGAGGCCATTGATGGGACTGGCATAGGGGGGTGGAGGACACTGAGCAGAGGCCAGTGGTGGGGTTGGCAGAGAGGGAAGGTGGACACTGAGTGGAGGCCAGTGATGGGACTGGCATAGGGGGGTGGAGGACACTGAATGGAGGCCAGTGGAGGGATTGGCAGGGAGGAGTGGAGGATACCAAATGGAAGCCATTGGAGGGATTGGCAGAGAGGGGTGGAGGACACTGAGTGGAGGTCAGTGGAGGGATTGGCAGAGAGGGGTGGAGGACACTGAGCAGAAGCCAGTGGAGGGATTGCATAGAGGGGTGGAAGACACTGAATGGAGGCTAGTGGAAGGATTGGCAGAGAGGAATGGAGGACACTGAATGGAGACCTGTGGAGGGATTGACAGACAGGGGTGGAGGACACTGAAATAAAGCCAGCGGAGGGATTGGCAAAGAGAGTGGAGGACACTAAATGGCGGCCAGCGGAAAGACTGGCAGAGAGGGGTGGAGGACACTGAGCAGAGGCCAGTGGAGGGGTTGACAGAGAGGGAAGGTAGACTCTGAATAGAGGGCAGTGGTGGGACTGGCAGAGACGGGTGTTATTTACTGAGCGGAGGCCAGGGGGAGGAAGAGGGACTGACAGCTGTTGCACTTGATCTCAAACATATATAGACATCATGAGAGCGCCCCAATTGGGGGTGCACCATAATCCTTGGGACAATACTTACATGAAAATTGAACCATAAAAACATGGGACTTCTAGGTACAGAAATACGTCTTTACAAGCATGTTTGTTAAAGCTTCCATCATTTTATTATTCATTCTATATATTCTCACGGAAAAGCCAAGTGTATACTTCAGTACTAATGTACAGTTGTGTTCCAAATAATAGCAGTGTGATGAAAACAGTGACTAAAGCTGCAAATCCTTCTAATCCTTTTATTTCCATCCACACAAATGCATTGGGAACACGACACATTCTATTCCAAATCACAACATGAAGAAAAATACATCAAATTTGTGTTGTTCCTCTAAAAAAATGGAAGAAAAGTGAATATTAGACGGTTCAAAAAAATGGCCGTGTTTGTATTCTTCTTTACAAACTCCAACATTCACTATATAAACTGAGAAATGTTTGAAGATTTTGCTTTCCTTTGAATGACTTCATGAATATTTGGTTGTAGTCGCACTGTTTCTGAGAACTGCTGTACATCTGTGTTGCATGGAGTCCCCCAACTTCTGGCCCCTGTGATCAGGTATTCCAGCCCAGGATGATTGGACGACATTCCACAGTTCTTCTCTATTTCTTGGTTTGGCCTCAGAAACGGCATTTTTGATGTCACCCCACAAGTTTTCTATTGGATGAAGATCCGGGGATTGGGCTGGCCACTCCATAACGTCCATCTTGTTGGTCTGGAACCAAGATGTTGCACGTTTACTGGTGTGTTTGGGGTCGTTGTCTTGTTGGAACCCCCATTTCAAGGGCATTTCCTCTTCAGCATAAGGCACCATGACCTCTTCAAGTATTCTGATGGATTCAAACTGATCCATGATCCCTGGTATGCGATAAATAGGCCCAACACCGTAGTATGAGAAACATCCCCATATCATGATGCTTGCACCACCATGCTTCACGGTCTTCACAGTGTACTGTGGCTTGAATTCAGTGTTTGGGGGTCGTCTGACAAACTATCTCCGCCCACTACACCCAAAAAGAACAATCTTACTTTCATCAGTCCACAAAATGTTGCGCCATTTCTCTTTAGGCCAGTCAATGTGCTCTTTGGCAGATTGTAACCTCTTCAGCACACGTCTTTTTTCCAACAGTGGGACTTTGCGGGGACTTCTTGCAGATAGCTTGGCTTCACATCGGCGTCTTCTAATTGTAACAGTCCTCACAGGGAACGTCACAACTTTTTTCATCTTCCTGGAGCTGATTGTTGGCTGAGTCCTCACAGGGAACGTCACACCTTCTTTCATCTTCCTGGAGCTGATTGTTGGCTGAGTCCTCACAGGGAACGTCACACCTTCTTTCATCTTCCTGGAGCTGATTGTTGGCTGAGTCCGCCCCATTTTGGCTATTCTTCTATCCATTCCAATGGTAGTTTTTCGCTTTCTTCCTCGTCTTTCAGGTTTTGGTTGCCATTTTAAAGCATTTGCCATCATTTTAGCTGAGCAGCCGATCATTTTCTGCACTTCTTTATATGTTTTCCCCTCCAATCAACTTTTTAATCAAGGTACGCTGTTCTTCTGAACAATGTCTGGACAACCCATTTTCCTCAGAATTTCAGAGAGAAATGCACTGTAACCAGCATGTCCAACATTTGCTGCCTTCCTTCCTTAAATAAGGGCAATAATTGCCACCTGTTTATCAAAGAATGAATGACGTCACTAATAGAACTCCACACGGCTATTATTGTGAACACGCCCCTTTCAATGAGTGATTCAATGACACAGAATCAGCAGCATGCATGTCATGACTGTCGGGTCTGTTGGATTTCTATGACTCTACTACACCTGCTAGGAAATTATCTGCCATGTAGAAATATCATTTCCACCAAAAACAGTGACTGATTCGGTTAGTGATGTCTGACGGCTAGTATTTTCAACACAACTGTATATATAGCTTTCACACACACGTTACAGATCAGCATTTTCTGCGAAAAGATTACAAACAATTATACATTTTCTACAAGCAGAGGCCTTGGAGAATACAATGGTGGCAGTTGCATTTTTTTTTTATATTGCGCAATATTCGCACAAACTTTTATCAAATGCATATTTTTTTGAAAGAGACAAAAAAACTATAAAATGACTTTTTGGTGCGTACAAACACAATAGATTACCAAAGTTTTGTAAAAATTTTAAAAGAGTGAATAGATATCCAACAAGATGAGCCTTAAAATTGCATGCGCCTGAGAAATGGCAGAAAAACTCCCCAAAAAATGGTAGGATGGATCCACCACACCATGACACCACCACCAGCCTGAACCATTGATACAAGGCAGGATGGATCCCCCACACCATGACACCACCAGCCTGAACCATTGATACAAGGCAGGATGGATCCACCACACCATGACACCACCACCACCAGCCTGAACCATTGATACAAGGTAGGATGGATCCCCCACACCATGACACCACCAGCCTGAACCATTGATACAAGGCAGAATGGATCCACCACACCATGACACCACCACCACCACCCTGAACCACTGATACAAGGCAGGATGAATCCACCACACCATGACACCACCGACACCAGCCTGAACCATTGATACAAGGCAGGATGGATCCACCACACCATGACACCACCACCACCAGCCTGAACCATTGATACAAGGCAGGATGGATCCACCACACCATGACACCACCACCAGCCTGAACCATTGATACAAGGCAGGATGGATCCACCACACCATGATACCACCACCACCACCCTGAACCATTCATACAAGGCAGGATGGATCCACCACACCATGACACCACCACCAGCCTGAACCGTTGATACAAGGCAGGATGGATCCATCACACCATGACACCACCACCACCAGCCTGAACCATTGATACAAGGCAGGATGGATCCACCACACCATGACACCACCACCACCAGCCTGAACTGTTGATACAAGGCAGGATGGATCCCCCACACCATGACACCACCACCAGCCTGAACCATTGATACAAGGCAGGATGGATCCACCACACCATGACACCACCACCAGCCTGAACTATTGATACAAGGCAGGATGGATCCCCCACACCATGACACCACCACCAGCCTGAACCGTGGATACAAGGCAGGATGGATCCATGCTTTCATGTTCTTCACACCAAATTCTGACCCCACCATCTGAATGTCGCAGCTGAAATACAGACTCATCAGACCCGGCAACGTTCTTCCAATCTTCTATTGGCCAATTTTGGTGATCCTGTGCGAACTGTAGCCTCCGTTTCCTATTCTTAGCTGACAGGAGTGGCCCCCGGTGTGGTCTTCTGCTGCTGTAGCCCATCTGCTTCAAGGTTGGACGTGTTCTGCATTCAGAGATGGTATTCTCCATACCTTGGGAGTAACGAGGGGTTATTGGAGTTCCTGTTACCTTTCTATCATCTCCAACCAGTCTGCCCATTCTCCTCTGACCTCCGACACCAACAAGTTATTTTCCTCCACACAACTGCCACTCACTGGATATTTTCTCTTTTTCGGACCATTCTCTGTAATCCCTAGAGATGGTTGTGCGGGAAAATCCCAGGAGATCAGCAGCTTTTGAAATACTCAAACCAGCCCGTGACACGGTCAAAGCCACTTAAATCCCCTTTCTTCCCCAATCTGATGTTCGATTTGAACTTCAGCAAGTCGCCATCACCACGTCTAGATGCCTAAATGCATCGAGTTGCTGCCGCGTGATTGGCTGATTAGCAATTTGTGTTACAGAGCCATTGAAGAGGCGGACCTAATAAAGAGGCCGGGGAGTGTACCTGTCCTCAGCACCACCGACAGTAGAAGTAGGCTTTCAGGACCAGAAAATCAATCCAGCATGAAGGGGAAAAGGACAAATGCTCAGTAATTTCCAAATTATCATCGCATTATTTTTTTATGTGGTCGAGCTCGGGGGGCAGAGGATAATTGGGGGGCAGAGGATAATTGGGGGGCAGAGGATAATTGGGGGGCAGAGGATAATTGTTTGCCCTTCACACTAAATTCCCGATTGGTTCAACGTCTCTGGCTGTTTTTAATCTGAAATGAGCTTTTAACTGAAGACCAGTCAGGACCAAAATATGGAATAGTGTAAGGTTCTAAAGCAGCTCCCCCCCCCCCCCCCCCCCGAGGAACCATGAAAATCATTTCAAGGTCTCAGGGAAATTCTGTGGAAACCAATGTTTTGGGTATACGGGTATACTCAGCTTTAGGCCTGGGCCACCGCAGGGCCAACCACCAACGTTCCCCAGGGCCATCCCACCGAATCCACCCTCTGGTCATATCACCGAGTCCTTCAGTGCACCCACTTTTTTTTAACCACTTGAGCTCCAGAGGATTTACCCCCCCCTTAATGACCACGCCTCTTTTTGCTACTCGGCGCTGCACTAATTCAACTGATAATTGCGCGGTCATGCAACGCTGCACCCAAACGAAATTTACGTCCTTTTTTTCACACAAATAGAGCTTTCTTTCGGTGGTATTTGATCACCCGTGCGCTTTTTATTTTTCACGCTATAAACAAAAAAAGGCCAAAAATTTTGAAGAAAAACAATATTTTTTACTTTCAGCTATAAAAAATATATAGTAAACTCAAAGTTGGTTATAAATTTAGGCCAAAATGTCTCCCGCTCCATGTTTTTGGTAAAAAAAATCCCAATAAGTGAATATTGATTGCTTTGTGTGAAGTTATCGCGTCTACAAACTATGGTATAGATACTGCAATTTACGCCATTTTTCTGCTATACAGCGCTGCGCTAGTTTAACGGACAATTGCGCGGTCATGCAATACGGTACATACATGAAATTTACATCCTTTTTTCCCCCCACAAATTGAGCTTTCTTTCGGTGGTATTTGATCGCCTGTGCGGTTTTTATTTTTTGCGCTATAAAAAAAAAAGGCTGACAATTTTGAGGAAAAAGAAAACAATATTTTGGACTTTTTGCTATAAAACATGTCCAGTAAAAAAAAAAATGTAAAAATCAAATTTAGTCATAAATTTCTGCCAAAATGTATTCTGCGACGTCTTTGCTAAAAAAAAACCCAAAACGTGTAAATTAATTGGTTTACGTGAAAGTTATAGCGTTTACAAATGGCGGGAAAGATACTGGGATTTTTAATTTTTATTTATACTAATAATGGCGCCGATCAGCGACATATAGCGGCAATCAGCGACATATGACGGCGACCAGCGACTTATGGCGGGACTGAGGCGGACATTTTGACACTGGGGGGGAGCTGACTTGGGGTCACTGACATCCCCAGTGACACCAATACAGTGATCAGTGAAAAAAACCCACTGAAACTGTACTAATGTCACTGGGGAGG
Source organism: Staurois parvus (assembly GCF_062004578.1). NCBI lineage: Eukaryota > Metazoa > Chordata > Amphibia > Anura > Ranidae > Staurois > Staurois parvus. The sequence continues at coordinate 75,863 of NW_028320281.1, forward strand.
AAGGGGTTAACATTTTTAGTGTTCACTGTGTGAGGGGAGTGTTTTACTAAGGGGGCGGGGGTGTGTACTGAACGGGGGAGGGAGGGGGGAGCTGATCGAGGGAGAGAAACTGTATTCTCCCTCTGCAGCTTGGCGGCGAACTGTCACAGAGCAGGCTGTGTGTAAACAATGCAGCCCTGCTCTGTTTCAGTGTTCACCGCTCATCGCGGGAAAACGGCCGGTAAAAACCGGCCGTGACCCGGCGGCGGGGACCCGCTGCTGACACCCGCGGGACAGGTAGGGCGGGCGCGTGCCTCGCGCGCGCGCCCCCTGCCTGTTTTGTAGGCACACGTTTTAAAACGTGCTTTTGCCTACGAGCGCCGCCCTGCCACTGTTTATATGCGGTGGCTGGGCGGCATGTGGTTAAACACTGTTACAACTCAATATATGAAGTGCTTTCAGGATTTAAAAAGTAAGGAAAATGTGGGTCAAAGAGCAGCAAAGAGACAGCCCCATATATTCAGCAAAGAGAAATCCCATACGGTATATTCAACAAAGAGACATTCCAATCCAGCAAAGAGGCATCCGCATATATTCAACAAAGAGATGGCCTAATCCAGCACAGACATCCCCATATATTAAGCAAACAGACATACCAAACCAGCAAAGAGACATCCCCATATATTCAGCAAACAGAATTCCCAAACCAGCAAAGAGACATCCCCATTTATTCAGCAAAGAGAAATCCCATATGGTATATTCAACAAAAAGACATTCCAATCCAGCAAAGAGGCATCCGCATATATTCAGCAAAGAGATGGCCTAATCCAGCACAGGCATCCCCATATATTCAGCAAACAGACTTCCCAAACCAGCAAAGAGAAATCCCCATTTATTCAGCAAAGAGAAATCCCATACTGTATATTCAACAAAGAGACATTCCAATCCAGCAAAGAGGCATCCGCATATATTCAGCAAAGAGATGGCCTAATCCAGCACAGACATCCCCATATATTCAGCAAACAGACTTCCCAAACCAGCAAAGAGACATCCCCATATATTCAGCAAAGAGAAATCCCATACGGTATATTCAACAAAGGGATATTCCAATCCAGCAAAGAGGCATCCCGATATATTCAGGAAAGAGATGGCCCAATCCATCAAAGTGACTGCCCCATGTATCCAGCGACCGAAGAAAAAAAAAGAAGAAGCAATTTGTATGACACAACGGGGGCCTTTCATCAGGAACACTGCCAGCTGGAAGGGCGATCGTTCCTCCAGCTCAGAAATGAAATGACTTCCAGGCACGCCCACTGCGAGTCTCAGGGGGGCGGAGTCGCTGTATTTCTGAAACAAGTCGGTTGGTCAATCGTTCAGCTGAGAGTCGGGCTCACTGAATCCATTGTACTATATACTTTGTTGAAGGGGGGCTGTGATATGACGGGGGGCTTCTGATGCACTGAGGTCTCTGGTATGAAAGGGGGGGCTATGATGTAAAGAGGGTGTGGGGCGGGGAACGTACGTTGGTACTTTAAGGATCTGTCCACCCAGGATCAGTATTTGGTAAATACTTTGGTGGCAGTTTCCATTGCCCCTTGGGACCTCTGAGTTTTTAGCTCTTTACACCCGCTGTGCCTATTATGAGGGGTTCCCACCATCCCTGTGCTGAGTTCCCGGGTTCCTGGATATTTATAAACAATGTTACTTTGTATCTCTCTATCTCCCGTCTGATCGATGTTTATAAACAATGTTACTTTGTATCTCTATCTCCTGTCTGATCGATGTTTATAAACAATGTTACTTTGTATCTCTATCTCCCGTCTGATCGATGTTTATAAACAATGTTACTTTGTATCTCTATCTCCCGTCTGATCGATGTTTATAAACAATGTTACTTTGTATCTCCATCTCCCGTCTGATCGATGTTTATAAACAATGTTACTTTGTATCTCTATCCCCCGTCTGATCGATGTTTATAAACAATGTTACTTTGTATCTCCATCTCCCGTCTGATCGATGTTTATAAACAATGTTACTTTGTATCTCTCCATCTCCCGTCTGATCGATGTTTATAAACAATGTTACTTTGTATCTCTATCCCCCGTCTGATCGATGTTTATAAACAATGTTACTTTGTATCTCCATCTCCCGTCTGATCGATGTTTATAAACAATGTTACTTTGTATCTCTATCTCCCGTCTGATCGATGTTTATAAACAATGTTACTTTGTATCTCTATCTCCCGTCTGATCGATGTTTATAAACAATGTTACTTTGTATCTCTATCTCCCGTCTGATCAATGTTTATAAACAATGTTACTTTGTATCTCTATCTCCCGTCTGATCGATGTTTATAAACAATGTTACTTTGTATCTCTCTATCTCCCGTCTGATCGATGTTTATAAACAATGTTACTTTGTATCTCTATCTCCCGTCTGATCGATGTTTATAAACAATGTTACTTTGTATCTCTATCTCCCGTCTGATCGATGTTTATAAACAATGTTACTTTGTATCTCTGTGATCCCCAGTGACACTTTAGCCTGTTTCAGCGTACTTCCATACACATCCATGTGATGGGGAGCGGAGCAGGAGGACAGGATGAACTGCCCACCTCTGTGTACTCTGATTTGCAGCACATTCAGTGTCCACAACGGGTGGAATCCCGACCGATTTTTCATTTTAAATCAGTGAAACATCTTCCGGTGCAATGAGGACACCACGGGGTGTATGACGTGTCTTTGTGTATCGGGGAAGGAAGTTGTACTCACTCTGTATCTGCAAACGTGGCTCTCTCCCGCGCCCAGATCGTCACGAATACAGCCGGCACACCTGGAGATAAACACAGTGAGAAGTGTCATCATTATCCCGAAGAGACAGAAGGATCGCGATAACAATTCACTCCACCCAATACAAAGAGGGCGGGGAGTACACTGATTGGGGGGTGGAGCTCCATGTAAATGTCATACGGCCATCAAATGACGTTACACACAATCTGTGACATATTATCACATTTTCAAGTTTACATTTTCATATGTGAATTTCTCCATCTAAGTCCAACAGCTTATTGTATCCTTTGGGTGTCTCCAGAGGTCCCCAGGGATCCCTTGAGCTGCGATGTATTAAAACCCCCTCATTCCACGTGAAGTAACGAACAACTATACTAACAGGAAAAAGTATGTCCGAATCAAAATCCCGGAGAGTCAGGATTGCCCCGTACACCCACTCTGCATAACTCATGCGATAGAGAAAGGGGGTGCCCAGGACCCTCCCCACCCTTTTATACACATCTATGTTAAAGGGAAACAACCCCGCCCCCATTATGCATGCAGCCCCGCCCCATTATGCATGCAGCCCCGCACCCATTATGCATGCAGCCCCGCCCCCATTATGCATGCAGCCCTTCTTCAAGAAGATCTTAATCAACAAAAACTAACGGAGTGAAAAGAACAGTATAAGAAAAGCGCCCCTCCCCCAGAGATGGACAGTTCACCAAAGGTAGGTCTGATATTCCTCCAGGCCATTATCCAGACTGCCCGAGGCTCCCTACCCTTCTCCAGACCCCGAATCTTCCCAACCTCACCCAGAATATCGTGCACCACCACTTCTACAGGGAGGACTTTCTTCCGCAGGATAATCTGACACCGTGCGTTCCACATGAAGTAACAAACAACTATACTAACAGGAAAAAGTGTGTCCGAATCAAAATCCCGGAGAGTCAGGATTGCACCGTACACCCACTCTGCATAACTCATGCGATAGAGAAAGGGGGTGCCCAGAACCCTCCCCACCCTTTTATACACCTCTATGTTAAAGGGAAACAACCCCGCCCCCATTATGCATGCAGCCCCGCCCCCATTATGCATGCAGCCCCGCCCCCATTATGCATGCAGCCCTTCTTCAAGAAGATCTTAATCGACAAAAACTAAGGGAGTGAAAAGAACAGTATAAGAAAAGAGCCCCTCCCCCAGAGATGGACAGTTCACCAAAGGTAGGTCTGATATTCCTCCAGGCCATTATCCAGACTGCCCGAGGCTCCATGCCCTTCTCCAGACCCCGAATCTTCCCAACCTCACCCAGAATATCGTGCACCACCACTTCTACAGGGAGGACTTTCTTCCGCAGGATAATCTGACACCGTGCGTTCCACGTGAAGTAACAAACAACTATACTAACAGGAAAAAGTGTGTCCGAATCAAAATCCAGGAGAGTCAGGATTGCACCGTACACCCACTCTGCATAACTCATGCGATAGAGAAAGGGGGTGCCCAGAACCCTCCCCACCCTTTTATACACATCTATGTTAAAGGGAAACAACCCCGCCCCCATTATGCATGCAGCCCCGAACCCTTTATGCATGCAGCCCTTCTTCAAGAAGATCTTAATCAAAAAAAACTAACGGAGTAAAAAGAACAGTATAAGAAAAGAGCCCCTCCCCCAGACATGAGCAGTTCACCAAAGGTAGGTCTGATATTCCCCCACGCCCTTATCCAGACTGCCCGAGGCTCCATGCCCTTCTCCAGACCCCGAATCTTCCCAATCTCACCCAGAATATTGTGCACCACCACCTCTACAGGGAGGACTTTCTTCCGCAGGGTAATCTGACACCGTGCGTTTCATGTGAAGTAACGAACAACTATACTAACCAGAAAAGGTGTATCCAAATCAAAATCCCGGAGAGTCAGGAATGCCCCGTACACCCACTCTGCATAACTCATGCGATAGAGAAAGGGGATGCCCAGAACCCTCCCCAACCTTTTATACACCTCTATGTTAAAGCGAAACAACCCCGCCCCCATTATGCATGCAGCCCCGCCCCCATTATGCATGCAGCCCTTCTTCAAGAAGATCTTAATCGACAAAAACTAAGGGAGTGAAAAGAACAGCATAAGAAAAGCGCCCCTCCCCCAGAGATAGACAGTTCACCAACGGTAGGCCTGATATTCCTCCAGGCCATTATCCAGACTGCCCGAGGCTCCCTACCCTTCTCCAGACCCCGAATCTTCCCAACTTCACCCAGAATATCGTGCACCACCACTTCTACAGGGAGGACCTTCTTCCGCAGGGTAAACTGTTACTTCACATGGAATGCACGGTGTCAAACAGCTATACTAACTAAAAAAAGTGTATCCAAATCAGAGTCCCGGAGAGTCAGGAATGCCCCGTACACCCACTCTGCATTACTCATGTGAAAGAGAAAGGGGGTGCCCAGAACCCTCCCCACCCTTTTATACACCTCTATGTTACAGGGACACTGGAGCAGAAAGTGGTCCATAGACTCCACTTTACCAACACACTCTGCTCTAGGAAAATCCCGATCATCCACAGGGCGGTGCTTCAGGTTCCCTCTCACATAGAGCCTTCCATGGAAAGCGAGCCAGGCTTGATCCCTAAACTTCAAAGGGATTCTCTCCAGGTTAATTAAACGCAGCCCCTCCCTCATTACGGAGCCGGGGCAATCCTTTAAGGCCAGTGACACACTGAAAGCAAAAGCCAAAATTCTCTCCCCCAGAAGCTTCCTGGGAAGGGACTTGATATCCTCCACTGTCACCTGCCACTGCCGAAGTATTTTCAGACACGGGGCAACATAGGCCGGGAGCTTGCCATGTCGGACTCTCAGACTTTTCACGGGGCCGCCATCTTCCCAGCAATGCAGAAAAGGCTTCCCTCTGACCCCCAATGTAAGGGACGTTCTTCCCACTGACCCCCAATGTAAGGGGCATTCTTCCCACTGACCCCCAATGTAAGGGACATTCTTCCCACTGACCCCAATGTAAGGGACATTCTTCCCACTGATCACCCAATGTAAGGGGCATTCTTCACACTGATCACCAATGTAAGGGACATTCTTCCCACCGACCCCCAATGTAAGGGACATTCTTCCCACTGACCCCCAATGTAAGGGACGTTCTTCCCACTGACCCCCAATGTAAGGGGAATTCTTCCCACTGACCCTCAATGTAAGGGACGTTCTTCCCACTGACCCCCAATGTAAGGGACGTTCTTCCCACTGACCCCCAATGTAAGGGACATTCTTCCCACTGACCCTCAATGTAAGGGACGTTCTTCCCACTGACCACCAATGTAAGAGACATTCTTCCCACTGACCCCCAATGTAAGGGGCATTCTTCCCACTGACCCTCAATGTAGGGGACGTTCTTCCCACTGACCCCCAATGTAAGGGACGTTCTTCCCACTGACCACCAATGTAAGAGACATTCTTCCCACTGACCCCCAATGTAAGGGGCATTCTTCCCACTGACCCCCAATGTAAGGGGACATTCTTCCTACTGATCCCCAATGTAAGGGACATTCTTCCCACTGACCACCAATGTAAGAGACGTTCTTCCCACTGACCCCCAATGTAAGGGACATTCTTCCCACTGATCCCCAATGTAAGGGACATTCTTCCCACTGACCCCCAATGTAAGGGACATTCTTCCCACTGACCCCCAATGTAAGGGACATTCTTCCCACTGACCCCCAATGTAAGGGACATTTTTCCGACTGACCCACCAATGTAAGGAACATTCTTCCCACTGAACCCCCAATGTAAGGGACATTCTTCCCACTGACCCCCAATGTAAGGGACATTTTTCCCACTGACCCACCAATGTAAGGAACATTCTTCCCACTGACCCCCCAATGTAAGGGACATTCTTCCCACTGACCACCAATGTAAGGGACATTCTTCCCACTGACCCCCAATGTAAGGGACATTTTTCCCACTGACCCACCAATGTAAGGAACATTCTTCCCACTGAACCCCCAATGTAAGGGACATTCTTCCCACTGATCCCCAATGTAAGGGACATTTTTCCCACTGACCCACCAATGCAAGGAACATTCTTCCCACTGACCCCCCAATGTAAGGGACATTCTTCCCACTGATCCCCAATGTAAGGGACATTCTTCCCACTGACCCCCAATGTAAGGGACATTCTTCCCACTGACCACCAATGTAAGGGAAATTCTTCCCACTGACCCCCAATGTAAGGGACATTCTTTCCACTGATCCCCAATCTAAGGGACATTCTTCCCACTGATCACCAATGTAAGGGACGTTCTTCCCACTGACCCCCAATGTAAGGGACATTCTTCCCAATTCTTCCCACTGACCCCCCAATGTAAGGGGCATTCTTCCCACTGATCACCAATGTAAGGGACATTCTTCCCACTGACCCCCAATGTAAGGGACATTCTTCCCACTGACCCCCAATGTAAGGGACATTCTTCCCACTGATCACCAATGTAAGGGACATTCTTCCCACCGACCCCCAATGTAAGGGACATTCTTCCCACTGACCCCCAATGTAAGGGACATTCTTCCCACCGACCCCCAATGTAAGGGACATTCTTCCCACTGACCCCCAATGTAAGGGACATTCTTCCCACTGACCCCCAATGTAAGGAATATTCTTCCCACTGACCCCCAATGTAAGGAATATTCTTCCCACTGATCACCAATGTAAGGGACATTCTTCCCACTGACCCCCAATGTAAGGGATATTCTTCCCACTGACCCCCAATGTAAGGGACATTCTTCCCACTGACCCCCAATGTAAGGGACATTCTTCCCACTGACCACCAATGTAAGGGACATTCTTCCCACTGACCCCCAATGTAAGGGACATTCTTCCCACTGATCACCAATGTAAGGGACAGTCTTCCCACTGACCCCCAATGTAAGAGACATTCTTCCCACTGACCCCCCAATGTAAATGACATTCTTCCCACTGACCCCCAATGTAAGGGATATTCTTCCCACTGATCACCAATGTAAGGAGCATTCTTCCCACTGACCCCCAATGTAAGGGACATTCTTCCCACTGATCCTCAATGTAAGGGACATTCTTCCCACTGACCCCCAATGTAAGGGACATTCTTCCCACTGACCCACCAATGTAAGGAACATTCTTCCCACTGAGCCCCAATGTAAGGGACATTCTTCCCACTGACCCCCAATGTAAGGGACGTTCTTCCCACTGACCCCCAATGTAAGGGACATTCTTCCCACTGACCACCAATGTAAGGGACATTCTTCCCACTGACCACCAATGTAAGGAACATTCTTCCCACTGACCCCCAATGTAAGGGACATTCTTCCCACCGATCACCAATGTAAGGGACATTCTTCCCACTGACCCCCAATGTAAGGGACATTCTTCCCACTGACCCCCCCAATGTAAGGGACATTCTTCCCACCGATCACCAATGTAAGGGACCTTCTTCCCACTGACCCCCAATGTAAGGGACATTCTTCCCACTGACCCCCCCAATGTAAAGGACATTCTTCCCACCGATCACCAATGTAAGGGACATTCTTCCCACTGACCCCCAATGTAAGGGACATTCTTCCCACTGACCACCAATGTAAGGGACATTCTTCCCACTGACCCCCAATGTAAGGGACATTCTTCCCACTGACCCCCAATGTAAGGGACATTCTTCCCACTGACCACCAATGTAAGGGACATTCTTCCCACTGACCACCAATGTAAGGGACATTCTTCCCACTGACCCCCAATGTAAGGGACGTTCTTCCCACTGACCCCCAATGTAAGGGACATTCTTCCCACTGACCCCCAATGTAAGGGACATTCTTCCCACTGACCCCCAATGTAAGGGACATTCTTCCCACTGACCACCAATGTAAGGGACATTCTTCCCACTGACCACCAATGTAAGGGACATTCTTCCCACTGACCCCCAATGTAAGGGACATTCTTCCCACTGACCCCCAATGTAAGGGACATTCTTCCCACTGATCACCAATGTAAGGGACATTCTTCCCACTGAGAAGAAGCAAATTGTCTTTCTAGGATTTTGGAAGCAAAAAACAAAAGAAACATACAGATGAGAAAAAAAAGAAAGGAAGTCAACAAATGGACCATTTCAGGCCAGATCAGTGGGTACGATCACTGCAGCTTGCATGGGCACCGTCTGACGGGCAACATGTCTAAACTGAGTGAATACCTGCAGCCTAGAGACTATTATGAAAGAAGGTTATCAGGGGCGGACTGACAATTCGGGCACTGCCCGAGGGCCCAGGGTCAGGAGGGGACCCCATGAGATGACCTTAGTATCTTTCATAGGCTTTTTTGGGTGTGGTTTGAGTGTAGGCGAGGACACAGGGGCCCCATGATCCCCTATTGAGCCTCATGAGTTCTCAGTCCGCCCCTGGAGGTTATTGACCCTTTCATGTGTACAAACCCCCAGTGGGTCCAATATGTCCCCATAACCCCTTTACCAGACGGTCCAAATCTTTATCATCATCACAGTCCTATTAGATGTCAGTTTTCTTGGAGCCCATGGTGAGGTGAGCAAAAAAACAAAAAAATCAATAACAGTGTATGTGATACACAAAAAGTGCACTGAGGATGTACCATGTGATCCCCTTTTGAACAGGAAGGTCCCTTCCCTGCCCTCCCAGGGAGCAAGACCCCTTAATGGGGGTAGGGCACACTCAGGTCCATCTAGCCACAAGGCCGGGCGGACCCCTTTCTTTAAGGTCAGCTGAAGTTGAGCTTCATAGTACTAGGTGAAGGGCTCTCCCAAAGAAAGACCCCTGAAGGCATGCGAGTAAGGAACCCAAGGGCCACACATCTTCCCCCTTGGACTTTAGGGTAGGCCAAAAGATCCACACCCCACCAGCCAAGTGAAAAATTACACATATATACACTATATTGCCATAAGTATTGGGACACCCCTCTATATCATGTGATTCAGGTGTTCCAATCACCTCCATATCATGTGATTCAGGTGTTCCAATCACCTCCATATCATGTGATTCAGGTGTTCAATCCCCTCCTGATCATGTGATTCAGGTGTTCCAATTCCCTCCTGATCATGTGATTCAATTGTTCCAATTCCCTCCCAATCATGTGATTCAGGTGTTCCAATCCCTCCGTATGATGTGATTCAGGTGTTCTAATCCCCTCTCAATCATGTGATTCAGGTGTTCCAATCCCCTCCCAATCATGTGATTCAGGTGTTCCAATCCCCTCCCAATCATGTGATTCAGGTGTTCCAATCCCTCCGTATGATTTGATTCAGGTGTTCCAATCCCCTCCCAATCATGTGATTCAGGTGTTCCAATCCCTCCGTATGATTTGATTCAGGTGTTCTAATCCACTCCCAATCATGTGATTCAGGTGTTCCAATCCCTCCATATCATGTGATTCAGGTGTTCTAATCCCCTCCCAATCATGTGATTCAGGTGTTCCAATTCCCTCCCAATCATGTGATTCAGGTGTTCCAATCACCTCCATATCATGTGATTCAGGTGTTCCAATCACCTCCATATCATGTGATTCAGGTGTTCCAATCCCCTCCTGATCATGTGATTCAGGTGTTCCAATTCCCTCCTGATCATGTGATTCATGTGTTCCAATTCCCTCCTGATCATGTGATTCAATTGTTCCAATTCCCTCCCAATCATGTGATTCAGGTGTTCCAATCCCTCCGTATGATGTGATTCAGGTGTTCTAATCCCCTCCCAATCATGTGATTCAGGTGTTCCAATCCCCTCCCAATCATGTGATTCAGGTGTTCCAATCCCCTCCCAATCATGTGATTCAGGTGTTCCAATCCCTCCGTATGATTTGATTCAGGTGTTCTAATCCACTCCCAATCATGTGATTCAGGTGTTCCAATCCCTCCATATCATGTGATTCAGGTGTTCTAATCCCCTCCCAATCATGTGATTCAGGTGTTCTAATCCCCTCCCAATAATGTGATTCAGGTGTTCCAATTTCCTCCTGATCATGTGATTCAGGTGTTCCAATCCCCTCCATATCATGTGATTCAAGTGTTCCAATTCCTTCCCAATCATGTGATTCAGGTGTTCCAATCCCCTCCATATCATGTGATTCAGGTGTTCTAATCCCCTCCCAATCATGTGATTCAGGTGTTCCAATTCCCTCCCAATCATGTGATTCAGGTGTTCCAATCCCCTCCATATCATGTGATTCAGGTGTTCTAATCCCCTCCCAATAATGTGATTCAGGTGTTCCAATTTCCTCCTGATCATGTGATTCAGGTGTTCCAATCCCCTCCATATCATGTGATTCAGGTGTTCCAATTCCTTCCCAATCATGTGATTCAGGTGTTCCAATCACCTCCATATCATGTGATTCAGGTGTTCCAATCCCTCCGTATGATGTGATTCAGGTGTTCTAATCCCCTCCCAATCATGTGATTCAGGTGTTCCAATCCCTTCCATATCATGTGATTCAGGTGTTCCAATCCCCTCCATATCATGTGATTCAGGTGTTCCAATCCCTCCGTATCATGTGATTCAGGTGATCTAATCCCCTCCCAATCATGTGATTCAGGTGTTCCAATCCCTCCATATCATGTGATTCAGGTGTTCCAATTCCCTCCCAATCATGTGATTTAGGTGTTCCAATCCCCTCCATATCATGTGATTCTAGTGTTCCAATCCCTTCCATATCATGTGATTCAGGTGTTCCAATCCCCTCCATATCATGTGATTCTATTGTTCCAATACCTTCCATATCATGTGATTCAGCTGTTTCAATCCCCTCCATATCATGTGATTCAGGTGTTCCCGTTCCCTCCCAATCATGTGATTCAGGTGCTCCAATCCCCTCCATATTATGTGACTCAGGTGTTCCAATCCCCTCCATATCATGTGATTCAGGTGTTCCAATCCCCTCCATATCATGTGATTCAGGTGTTCCAATCCCTCCGTATGATTTGATTCAGGTGTTCTAATCCCCTCCCAATCATGTGATTCAGGTGTTCCAATCCCTCCATATCATGTGATTCAGGTGTTCTAATCCCCTCCCAATCATGTGATTCAGGTGTTCCAATTCCCTCCCAATCATGTGATTCAGGTGTTCCAATTCCCTCCCAATCATGTGATTCAGGTGTTCTAATCCCCTCCCAATAATGTGATTCAGGTGTTCCAATTTCCTCCTGATCATGTGATTCAGGTGTTCCAATCCCCTCCATATCATGTGATTCAAGTGTTCCAATCCCCTCCATATCATGTGATTCAGGTGTTCCAATCCCCTCCATATCATGTGATTCAGGTGTTCCAATTCCCTCCCAATCATGTGATTCAGGTGTTCCAATCCCCTCCATATCATGTGATTCAGGTGTTCCAATCCCCTCCATGGATACAGGTGTATACAATCAAGCCCCTAGGCATGCAGACTGCTTCTACAAACATTGGTGAAAGAATGGGTTGCTCTCAGGAGCTCAGTGACTCCAAGCGTGGTCCCGTGATAGGTGGCCACCTGGGCAATAAGTCCATCCGTGACATTTCCTGGCTACTAAATATTCCACGCTCAACTGTTAGTGGGATTATAACAAAGTGGAAGCCACTGGGAACAACAGCCACTCAGCCGCCAAGTGGTAGGCCACGTCACATGACAGGGCGGGGTCAGCGCATGCTGAAGCGCACAGTGCGCAGAAGTCACCAACTGTCTGCAGAGTCAATAGCTAAAGACCTCCAAACTTGGTGTGGCCTTCAGATGAGCCCAACAACAGTGCGTAGAGAGCTTCATGGAATGGGTTTCCATGGCCGAGCAGCTGCATCCAAGCCTTCCATCACCAAGTGCAATGCAAAGCGTCGGATGCCGTGGCGTAAAGCACGCCGCCACTGGACTCTAGAGCAGCTGCATCCAAGCCTTCCACCACCAAGTGCAATGCAAAGCGTCTGATGCCGTGGTGTAAAGCACGCTGCCACTGGACTCTAGAGCAAGGGAGACGTGTTCTCTGGAGTGACCAATCACGCTTCTCTGTCTGGCAATCCGATGGACGTGACTGGGTTTGGTATAAAAAAGGGTGTAACGAGCGCTGGATAGTTTCAGAACAAAAGTATGCAAGCAGCTAGCATGAAAGGCAAGCCTCCAAAACGCCTCGTGGGATAACAGTCACAAACACAAAACATGCAGCGCCAGAGTAGAAAGGTCCGTCTCACGATGAAGTGTGACCACCTAGATAGATTTAAACGCAGCCAGCAGAAAAGTAATGGTCTTAGGCAACCAATACTACAACATTCTCCTGGTTACAAAGGTGTAAATGGTGACATTGGTGTCAAAGTCAATATTTCATTGGAGTGACAAAAATAAATCTGTGACATCTGTGGTAGGAAGTGTGGCTGTAGAACGCACTAACCAGATGGCGCAGATAGTAGCGCATTGGGGTAAAATGACCTACTCCTGGTCAACGGATCAGGAAACCTGCCGGAGTGGTGGTCGTCTCTGCTGTGGTCACCAGAAACATCCGCGTCCTCTCCTGTTGTGGCATTACCAGGTATCCAGTGGAATAAACGCTCATCCAGTGTGTAGTGGAATCCTTTGGTGTCAGCGACCTCCAGGGGTTGCGGTGTGCGCTCAAGGAACAGGAATCAACCTTCAGGGAATAAACAAATCCAAAGATGGCCGCCCGTATCAAGGTGTGGACCATGTGGGTAGTAGTGGTAGGTGAAGTAGCATCTCCCTAACGCGTTTCGTGGCAAGTGCGCGTTATCAAAGGGAGTGGGCTACTGTCAGAGGCCACCTATTTATGGTACGAGGCCTAAAATGTCTAAGGACGCCACGCGCATGCGCAGTCCGACGCTATCGCGTCATCGCTATTCATCCGCGCATGCGTCATCGCTATTCATCCGCGGATCGCGCTCGGCGGCCATTTTCCTGGAGTCCCAGTCTCTGTCTTACTGCCTCTGATGACAGACCAACCAAGGAAGAAAATTCAGTGGGGAAAAAAGAGCTGTTGTTGGTGGTAACCACCGATTAAAGATATGCTCAGGGAATGACAGAATTTAAAAGGGTTAAACAGAGCGCAGACCCTACAGATATCAAGGGCATAGTCACCTTGTGGTGAAATAGTGGGACTGCAAGTGCCAGGACAGATTGCTCGATTAGAGCCATTCATCAAAAAAGTCCATGTAGGAAACATATTAACCACTTGCCTACCAGGCACTTCTACCCCCTTCCTGCCTACCGGGCACTTCTACCCCCTTCCTGCCTACCGGGCACTTCTACCCCCTTCCTGCCTACCGGGCACTTCTACCCCCTTCCTGCCTACAGGGCACTTCTACCCCCTTCCTGCCCACCGGACACTTCTACCCCCTTCCTGCCTACAGGGCACTTCTACCCCCTTCCTGCCTACCGGGCACTTCTACCCCCTTCCTGCCTACAGGGCACTTCTACCCCCTTCCTGCCCACCGGACACTTCTACCCCCTTCCTGCCTACAGGACACTTCTACCCCCTTCCTGCCTACAGGGCACTTCTACCCCCTTCCTGCCTACCGGACACTTCTACCCCCTTCCTGCCTACAGGACACTTCTACCCCCTTCCTGCCTACAGGACACTTCTACCCCCTTCCTGCCTACAGGACACTTCTACCCCCTTCCTGCCTAAAGGGCACTTCTACCCCCTTCCTGCCTACCAGACACTTCTACCCCCTTCCTGCCTACCGGGCACTTCTACCCCCTTCCTGCCTACAGGACACTTCTACCCCCTTCCTGCCTACAGGGCACTTCTACCCCCTTCCTGCCTACCGGGCACTTCTACCCCCTTCCTGCCTACCGGGCACTTCTACCCCCTTCCTGCCTACAGGACACTTCTACCCCCTTCCTGCCTACCGGGCACTTCTACCCCCTTCCTGCCTACAGGGCACTTCTACCCCCTTCCTGCCTACCGGGCACTTCTACCCCCTTCCTGCCTACAGGGCACTTCTACCCCCTTCCTGCCTACCGGACACTTCTACCCCCTTCCTGCCTACCGGGCACTTCTACCCCCTTCCTGCCTACAGGACACTTCTACCCCCTTCCTGCCTACCGGTCACTTCTACCCCCTTCCTGCCTACAGGGCGCTTCTACCCCCTTCCTGCCTACAGGACACTTCTACCCCCTTCCTGCCTACAGGACACTTCTACCCCCTTCCTGCCTACCGGGCACTTCTACCCCCTTCCTGCCTACAGGACACTTCTACCCCCTTCCTGCCTACAGGGCGCTTCTACCCCCTTCCTGCCTACAGGACACTTCTACCCCCTTCCTGCCTACAGGACACTTCTACCCCCTTCCTGCCCACCGGACACTTCTACCCCCTTCCTGCCTACCGGGCACTTCTACCCCCTTCCTGCCTACAGGACACTTCTACCCCCTTCCTGCCTACCGGACACTTCTACCCCCTTCCTGCCTACCGGACACTTCTACCCCCTTCCTGCCTACCGGGCACTTCTACCCCCTTCCTGCCTACCAGACACTTCTACCCCCTTCCTGCCTATAGGGCACTTCTACCCCCTTCCTGCCTACCGGGCACTTCTACCCCCTTCCTGCCTACCAGACACTTCTACCCCCTTCCTGCCTACCGGGCACTTCTACCCCCTCCCTGCCCACCGGGCACTTCTACCCCCTTCCTGCCTACCGGTCACTTCTACCCCCTTCCTGCCTACAGGGCGCTTCTACCCCCTTCCTGCCTACAGGACACTTCTACCCCCTTCCTGCCTACAGGACACTTCTACCCCCTTCCTGCCTACCGGGCACTTCTACCCCCTTCCTGCCTACAGGACACTTCTACCCCCTTCCTGCCTACAGGACACTTCTACCCCCTTCCTGCCTACCGGGCACTTCTACCCCCTTCCTGCCTACAGGACACTTCTACCCCCTTCCTGCCCACCGGACACTTCTACCCCCTTCCTGCCTACCGGGCACTTCTACCCCCTTCCTGCCTACAGGACACTTCTACCCCCTTCCTGCCTACCGGGCACTTCTACCCCCTTCCTGCCTACCGGACACTTCTACCCCCTTCCTGCCTACCGGACACTTCTACCCCCTTCCTGCCTGCCGGGCACTTCTACCCCCTTCCTGCCTGCCGGGCACTTCTACCCCCTTCCTGCCCACCGGGCACTTCTACCCCCTTCCTGCCCGCCGGGCACTTCTACCCCCTTCCTGCCCGCCGGGCACTTCTACCCCCTTCCTGCCTACAGGACACTTCTACCCCCTTCCTGCCTACAGGACACTTCTACCCCCTTCCTGCCTACCGGGCACTTCTACCCCCTTCCTGCCCATCGGGCACTTCTACCCCCTTCCTTACCAGGCCAATTTTCAGCTTTCAGCGCTGCCGCACTTTGATTGACAATTGCGCGGTCATGCAACATTGTACCCATATGACATTTTGATCATTTTTTTCTCACAAATAGAGCTTTCTTTTGGTGGTATTTAATCGCCACTGGGCGCTTTACTTTTTGCGCTATAAATAAAAAAAGTGCAAAAAATTTGAAAAAAAAAAAAGGTCTCTTTGTTTCTATTATAAAATTTTTCAAACAGGTATTTTTTCTCCTTCACTGATGTGCGTTGATGAGGCAGCACTGATGGGCACTGATAGGCGGCACTGATGGGCACTGATAGGGAGCACTAAAGGGCACTGATAGGCAGTACTAATGAGGTGGCACGGATAGGCGGCACTAATATGCAGCACTGATAGGCGGCACTGATAAGTGACACTGATGATGGGTACTGAGAGACGACACTGACTGGCATCACTGCTGGGCACTGACTGGTGGCACTGACTGGCACAACCCCTGGGCACTGACTGGTGGCACTGACTGGCAGCACTGCTGGGCTGCACTGGTGGGTGGCACTGGTGGGCAGCACTGGTGGGCACAGGTGGGTGGGCACAGGTGGGTGGCACTTCTGGGCACAGGTAGGTGGCACTTCTGGGCACAGGTAGGTGGCACTGCAGAGTGGCACAGGTGGGTGGCACTGCAGAGTGGCACAGGTGGGGGAACTGCTGGGCACAGGTGGGTGATCTGCTGGGCACAGGTGGGCGGAGCTAGTGGGCGCACTGCTGGGCACAGGTGGGCGGAACTTGCGGGTGGCACTGCTGGGCACCGATCATCAGTGACCCTGATGATCGGTGCCGATCCCCACTCTGACAACTGCCCGGTTCTCGGCAGTACTTTCCTCACGATCTGACAGAGTGAGGAAAGTGCAGCCGAGAACCGGCACTTGCATTTCCCTCTGATCAGCGTGTCATTGGACACCGCTGATCACGTGGTAAAAGGCCGCTGTGATTGGCCTTTTACCACATCACGTGATCAGCTGTGTCCGTAGGACACAGCGATCACGGAGATCGCCGAGTGCGCGCCCCCTGGGGAGCGCAGGAGAGCGCGTTCTGGGAGGACGTCATATGACGTCCACCCAGAACTGGCCTGGCCGCAGTTTAGCCGTCATTCAGCTATCTGCGGTCGGCAGGTAGTTAATACAGGCAGATTATAATAAACTGCACATATATATATATAGAAATAGAATAATATGGTAAAAATTGATAAAAATGCATAATATATCTCAAAATTATAAATATACACAATATATATATATATATAGGAATATAAGCGTCACCTGGCATTAATATATAATTTATTTATTGAGAATCGGACCTGAAAAAAAACGATTATTGTAAAAAACCCCAATCTTCATGAGTACTTATCTTAAACCCCCATGTAATTCTTATACAGGTGACCATATAAAAATATATATATACATAAATATATATAAAAAAATAAAAATATATATAAATATGTAAAAACATAAGAAACAACATCACATGCATGAAATATATATGCAATTATAATGCTGGTGTGAACATACAAATAATGTGGCCGAAGGATGGCAACGCAATGAACACTCAGCATACACTAAAATGTGGTAAAATCAATGACAATTAACTGGTGTCTAATAAACAATTAAGATCCAAATCCGTGTTTAATCCTTGTGGGGCAAATGTTTTGAGCAACAAAATCCATTTGGTTTCTATCTTTGGGACTGCCCTGCGTTTATGTGTTCCTCTCCAATGTCTTTGAATCATGTCAATACCTATAAATTTCAGGGAGTGTGGATTATTGTTATGCGTTTGGCGAAAATGCATGGAGAGTGAGTGTTCTCTGAATCCCTTTTTTATATTTTTTAAGTGCTCCCGTAGTCTGTCCCTAAGTCTTCTAGTCGTTCTACCGACTGGGTTTGGTGGTGGCCAGGAGAACGGTACTTGCCTGACTGCATTGTGCCAAGTGTAAAGTTTGGTGGAGGAGGGATAATGGTGGGGGGTTGTTTTTCAGGGGTTGGGCTTGGCCCCCTAGTTCCAGTGAAGGGAACTCTTAAGGTGACATTTAGGACAATGTCATGCACCCAACTTTGCGGGAGGAGTTTGGGGATGGCCCCTTCCTGTTCCAACATGACTGCCCACCAGTGCACAAAGCAAGGTCCATAAAGACATGGAGGAGCCAGTTTGGGGTGGAGGAACTTGACTGTCCTGCACAGAGTCCTGACCTCAACCCCATAGAACACCTTTGGGATGAATTAGAGCGGAGACTGCGAGCCAGGCCCCCTCCCCCGACATCAGTGCCTGACCTGACAAATGTGCTTCTGGAAGAATGGTCCAACCTTCCCATAGACACCCTCCTAAACCTTGTGGACGGCCTTCCCAGAAGAGTCGAAGCTGTTATAGCTGCAAAGGGCGGGGCCAACTCAATATTGAACCCTACGGACTAAGACTGGGGGGCCATTAAAGGTCATGTGTGTGGAAAGGGCGGGGCCAACTCAATATTGAACCCTACGGACTAAGACTGGGGGGCCATTAAAGGTCATGGGCGTGGAAAGGGCGGAGCCAACTCAAAATTAAAGCCTACGGACTAAGGGTGGGATGCCATTAAAGGTCATGTGTGTGGAAAGGGCGGGGCCGACTCAATATTGAACCCTACGGACTAAGGGTGGGAGGCCATTAAAGGTCATGTGCGTGGAAAGGGCGGGGTTAACTCAAAATTAAAGCCTACGGACTAAGGGTGGGATGCCATTAAAGGTCATGTGTGTGGAAAGGGCGGGGCCAACTCAATATTGAATCCTACGGACGAAGACTGGGAGGCCATTAAAGGTCATGTGCGTGGAAAGGGCGGGGCCAACTCAATATTGAATCCTACGGACTAAGACTGGGAGGCCATTAAAGGTCATGTGCGTGGAAAGGGCGGGGCCAACTCAATATTGAATCCTATGGACTAAGACTGGGAGGCCATTAAAGGTCATGTGCGTGGAAAGGGCGGGGCCAACTCAATATTGAACCCTACGGACTAAGACTGGGAGGCCATTAAAGGTCATGTGCGTGGAAAGGGCGGGGCCAACTCAATATTGAATCCTACGGACTAAGACTGGGAGGCCATAAAAGGTCATGTGTGTGGAAAGGGCGGGGCCAACTCAATATTGAATCCTATGGACTAAGACTGGGAGGCCATTAAAGGTCATGTGCGTGGAAAGGGCGGGGCCAACTCAATATTGAATCCTATGGACTAAGACTGGGAGGCCATTAAAGGTCATGTGCGTGGAAAGGGTGGGGCCAACTCAATATTGAATCCTACGGACTAAGACTGGGAGGCCATAAAAGGTCATGTGCGTGGAAAGGGCGGGGCCAACTCAATATTGAATCCTTGGGGCAATATTTTGTAAGTGAAAGTGACAAACATAAAAAATATAAATAAGATAAAGTAAAAAGAGTGCTTTTGAAGGTACAGAGGATGGGCCTTGCAGTCTGGTTCGCTTTCACACAGTGGGGTCCCAACCCCATAGTGCTACTCTAAGCCCCCCTGGACACCACTCCTAGCAGGGCCAGAGTTGCTGGGGTGGGCCGTGCCTCCCCAGACTATAGCTGTTCCCCCACATTGCTGAAAGTGCATACACTGATCCATGAGCTAGTCTGATGCAAACAGTTGAGGAGGCACTCTGATGGTGACAGCCGATGTAAGGGACACTCTGATGGGGACATTTGATGTAAAGGGGGACTCTGTTGGGGACCCTGATATAAGGGGACACTCTGATGGGAACCTGATGTAAAGGGAGACTCTGGTGGGGACCCTGATGTAAGGGGGCACTGTGATGGGGACACCAAATGTAAGGGGACACTCTGACGGGGACATCTGATGTATGGGGACACTCTGATGGGGACCTGATGTAAAGGGGACACTCTGATGGGAACCTGATGTAAAGGGGACACTCTGATGGGAACCTGATGTAAAGGGGGCACGCTGATGGGGACACCGGATGTAAGGGGACACTTTGATGGAAACCTGATGTAAAGGGGGCTTTGGATATCTTTTATATAATTTTCCATCTTTATAAAGTTCCATTACCTTGTTACGCAGGTCTTTTGGCAGTTCTTTTCTGCTCCCCATGGCTCAGTATCTAGCCTGCTCAGTGCATCCACATGAAAGCTAACAAACTCACTGACTATTTATGCACTGATTGTGACTTTAAAGGGGCTGGAGACTTCTGATCCGGGGGAGTGGAGACTTCTGATCCGGGGGGTGGAGACTTCTGATCCGGGGGGTGGAGACTTCTGATCCGGGGGGTGGAGACTTCTGATCCGGGGGGTGGAGATGTCTGATCTGGGGGCGTGGAGACTGATCCAGGGGGGTGGAGACTTTTGATCCAGGGTAGTGGAGACTTCTGATCCGGGGGGTGGAGACTTCTGATCCCGGGAGTGGAGATGTCTGATCTGGGGGGTGGAGATGTCTGATCTGGGGGCGTGGAGACTTCTGATCTGGGGGGGGTGAAGACTTCTGATCTGGGGGGGTGGAGACTTCTGATCTGGGGGGGTGGAGACTTCTGATCGGGGGGGTGGAGACGTCTGATCCGGGGGGGTGGAGACTTCTAATCCGGGGGGGTGGAGACTTCTGATACGGGGGGTGGAGACTTCTGATCCAGGGGGTGGAGACTTCTGATCCGGGGGGTGGAGACTTCTGATCCGGGGGGCGTGGAGACTTCTGATCCGGGGGGGTGGAGACTTCTGATCTGGGGGGTGGAGACTTCTGATCTGGGGTGTGGAGACGTCTGATCTGGGGGGTGAAGACTTCTGATCTGAGGGGGTGGAGACTTCTGATCTGGGGGGTGGAGACTTCTGATCTGGGGGGTGGAGACTTCTGATCTGGGGGTGGAGACTTCTGATCTGGGCTATTTGGGGGATTTGGGAGCCAAGCAACGATGTGATCATTAATGGCTTCATATGATTATGGGACGATCGGTCAGATTTCCCCATTTCTGACCACCTACTGAGCGCACAAATGTGCCGGGAGACATGAAAATTATTTCAAGGGTTCCTCCGTCTTTAAAAACCTGAGGAAGGCTGATGTGTTGGTGAATACGCCTCCTGATGGGAGCAGGGGGTTCGGGATTCAGCGGTTGGTGAGATTTTATTGAATCCTACGACTCATTTTCAGTAAATACGCCCACCGGGGCCACGCGCCAATGTTACCAGCGGTGATTGAAGTCTATTGGCTGTGGCCCCGGGTTCTCCTTGAAGAAGCACAAATTGGAGTTACACCTTCTTATCGATAACTCCCTGTCCCCCATTCCAGTGACACCCGAGACGAAACAGCTCAACAGAATCAACGCGGAACAATCGGACAGCAGCAAAGATGGACACAACAGGATCTATCGTTACATTGTTACTTGTCTGTCCAACATGGGAGAAAATACACGTAGTACTGCCTCACGTTGCTGGGTCCTAGCTATGATGGTGGACTGGGTGACCCCCCCCGCCTAGCTATGAAGTTGGACTGGGTGACCCCCCCGCCTAGCTATGCAGTTGGACTGGGTGACGGGGACCCCTCCCCCCTGCAACCTTCGACATCATAGCTAGGAAGAGGTGGCTGCTTCGTAAAGGCCGCTTGTCCTGGCTCTTTGCTGAGACAAGCAGCAGCAAGAAGAATGCAGAGGGAACTTCCCGAACCAATGCAGTGCTTTTGCCACTGCTGGTCTTCAGAGATAAGGGGCCCATAAAGTGTATCCATCCTAGATATGTTTTCGGATGACTGCTGGGGAAGGGAGGCCAATCCAACCCCATAGCTAGGAAGGCTACAGATGCTTCATAGAGGTCACTTCTCTTGGCTCTTTCCTGAGACAACCAGCAGCAAGAGGAATGCAGATGGAAAGGAGGTGCATCAACTTCCCGACCCACTGCCTTCTTCTTCCCACTGCTGGTCATGAAAGACTAGGGACCTATGAAGTGTCAGTATCCATCCTAGCTATGTTTATGTTTTCGGATGACTGCTGGGAAGAGGGAGCCAATCAAACCTCATGGCTAGAAGGGATGCAGATGCTTTATGAAGGCCGCTGGTCTTGGCTCTTTCCAAGACAAGCAGCGGCAAGAGGAATGCAGAGGGAAAGGAGGTGCATCAACTTCCCAACCCATTGCATTCTTCTTCCCGCTGCTGGTCTTGAAAGAGAAGAGGTCTATGAAGTGTCTCTATCCATCCTAGCTATGTTTATGTTTTCGGAAGCTGTTGGTGAGAGGGATCCAGTCCAACCTCATGGCTAGAAAGGCTACAGATGCTTCATAAAGGCCGCTTCTCTTGGCTCTTTCCTGAGACAAGCAGCAGCAAGAGGAATGGAGAAGGAAAGGAGGTGCATCAACTTCCCAACCCACTGCAGTCCTTTCGTCACTGCTGGTCTTGAGAGACAAGGGGCCTATGAAGTGTCTGTATCCATCCTAGCTGTTTTCGGATGACTGCTGGGAAGAGGGAGCCAATCCAACCCCATAGCTAGGAAGGCTACAGATGCTTCATAAAGGTCGCTTCTCTTGGCTCTTTCCTGAGACAACCAGCGTCAAGAGGAATGCAGAAGGAAAGGAGGTGCATCAACTTCCCAACCCACAGTATTCTTCTTCCCACTGCTGGTCTTGAGAGACAAGAGGCCCATGAGGTGTCCGTATCCATCCTAGCTATGTTTTCGGATGACTGCTGGGAAGAGGGAGCCAATCCAAACTCATGGCTAGAAAGGATGCAGATGCTTTATGAAGGCCACTGGTCTTGGCTCTTCCCTGAGACATGAAGTGGCAAGAGGAATGTAGAAGGAAAGGAGGTGCATCAACTTCCCGACACACTGCAGTCCTTTCGTCACTGCTGGTCTTGAGAGACAAGGGGCCTATGAAGTGTCTGTATCCATCCTAGCTATATTTTCGGATGACTGCTGGGAAGAGGGAGCCCAATTCAAACTCAAGGCTAGAAAGGATGCAGATGCTTCATAAGGACCACTTGTCCCTCAAGACTGGAGAAGGCAAGCGGAAAGGGTTGGGATGGCCGGCTGACTCACCCCCCTCTGCACTCTTCTTGCCTCTACTTGTGCTAAGAAGGTGCTTGGAGTCAACACAATCGGCCATGATGAAGCGGCTGTCTCCTTCCGGCCTTTGTTATTGGACAGCCGCAGGTGGGACAGCAGGGTCACCCAGTCCAACCCCATAGCTAGGCTTTGGAAGCACCAAGCAACATGGGGCAAAGAACTACTCAGGCTTTGTCCCATTGAGGACAGAATTCTTCTTTCATTTTTTCAGATGACTTATGATTGTAACGCAGAACAAAGCTGCTGGGGGGGAAGGGAGGCTAATCCAACCTCATAGATAGAAAGGATGCAGATGCTTCATAAGGACCACTTGTCCCTCAAGACTGGAGAAGGCAAGAGGAAAGGGTTGGGATGGCCGGCTAACTCACCCCCCTCTGCATTCCTCTTGCCTCTACTTGTGTTAAGAAGGTGCTTGGAGTCAACACAAGCGGCCATGATGAAGCGGCTGTCTCCTTCCGGCCTTTGTTATCGGACAGCCGCCGGTGGGACAGCAGGGTCGCCCAGTCCAACCCCATAGCTAGGCTTTGGAAGCACCAAGCAACATGGGGCAAAGAACTACTCAGGCTTTGTCCCATTGAGGACAGAATTCTTCTTCTGGGAGGCCAGTCCGACCCCATAGCTAGAAAGGATGCAGATGCTTCATAACGGCCACAAGTCTCTCAAGACAGGCGAAGGCGGTAGGAATGAAACAGGATGGGAGGCTGACCCATTCCCTCTCCCTCTCCCTTCCTCTTGCTGCCACTTGTCTTAGGTGCTCAGAGGCAACACGAGCGGCCGTAATGAAGTGGCTGTCTCCTTCCTAGCTATGTTATTGGACAGCTATGGAGGGGGGGGGTCATGGGGTCATGCCAGTACTGGAGTCAACACATCGACTAGCAATACCTGCAGAACGAAGAGGCAATATAGTTACCCTGTCTTGAATGATGGCCACCATACTGCTCCCCAGCCACTGCAAACTTGACCCATTGACTTGACCCATTTTCCACGTCGCACACGGTGGTTCCTCCCACCATCTCCTATGTCAATTTGCTGCACTTTTGCTGCAGAACGATCGCATCACATCGACATACGATCTGGAGTCACTTGATATTATGCACTCAATCACATTTATTAGACGGTCCGCAGTAGTCACATGTGAAAGCATAGGCAGCACCTTTAGCAGCCATGTCCCTCTAACCCAGGGGTGGGCAACTGTGGCCCTCCAGCTGTTGTAGAACTACAAGTCCCATGAGGCATTGCAAAACTGACAGTTACAAGCATGACTCTCAAAGGCAGAGGCATGATGGGACTTGTAGTTCACCAACAGCTGGAGGGCCACAGTTGCCCACCCCTGCTCTAACCATCTCTCCTTCCACCCAGGGTCATTAGTGCTCCCTGTAGTCACCTCCTCTTTAGGTACAGCTCTGCTGGGACCCTCCAGGAAAGCAGCCTCACTCAGGGAACTCTTGGCCTGGTCCTCATATGGGACAGAAAGTCTACAGCCAGTTCCTGCTGGGTGCAGGTCTACTCCTCCCAGCCTATCCATGCACTGGTTACATCTGTGGGTTGTTTAGCTCCCATGCCCCAAGTGCACTATGGCCCCTCCCCACTTGGCTTACATATGGGCCCTGACTCACCATGTCATCATTGAGGGCGGGCTCTACCGAGAAGGGGCCTAGCACCTGGTGACACCTTCACAGACACTATTCTGGTACGGAGCCACCTAGCGGCAAAGTCGCCAACTGCACCTGCCTACACGTCCACCACTCTTTCATCTGAGATAACAATTGCGTCTATCAGACCGAACGACGTAACGCGCCCCCGGCAGGGACATCCCCCTCCATATCTTCTCCCGAAGGCTCCGCTGGTGGTGCCGGCTTTTAGCATCCACATTGTATGCGCTGTGCAAGTTTGAGTGACACACACAGTGTGTACAATGCAGGTTCTACAAGCCAGAGACATCGCCCAAATTTCCATCATCAAGGGTGACCCAAAAGAAGCACAAACAAAGGAAAGGGGCGCTAGCGCTGGAAAAACTCTTCTTCCAACATGGCGTCGGCTCAATGGAGATGGCCACCATTCCAAATGGAGCGCGTGAAGTGCGATCCGTTACCCGCCCAACGATTCCGTGAAATTGATGGCCGTACTGAGCCGAGTCATCGGGTCGCCAAACTTAAAAGGTTAGTTCGTCTTTAGTGGCTTTTGCCGAAAACGTCCCCAAGCATGGCGGCGTCCTCAGCCCATTAACACCAAATTCAGTGCTACGAAGGAATGCCGACTCGTTTCGTTGCCTTTTCCCCTCCAGCCTGGAGAGAGCAGCACATGCCAAGCGTTGGGAGGGCGTGTGATTGGGGGCTACCAGGTGCCCAAGATGGAGGAAAGGAACACAGAAACCCAAGAGGGTGGCACCATTGTTGTTTGGTGAATTGGTAGCAACAAATGATACGTAGAAGACAGGGGAAAGGGGGCAATACTCAACAGTCGCAAACAATATGGCGCCGAGCCTCGATACCACCAGAACTCGGGTACAAAGGCTCTCCAGACGTGAGCCAACACTTGGATGGGGCTTGTGTTACCGGAGCCCAGGGGCAGACTGACCATTCCGGCACTTGGGCGCTGCCTGAGGGCCCGGGGTCAGTAGGGGGCCCCATGAGATGCCCCTGGTACCTTTCATTGGCTTTTTTGGGTGTGGTCTGAATGTGGGCGAGGACATAGGGGCCCCGTGATCCCCTATTGCCTGGGGGCCCCATAAGTCTGCCTCTGCCGGAGCCACAACTGAGCGAAGGAGGTGGCTGTTAGGCAGAGTAGCAGTGCAGTCACACTTGGTAGACCAGTAGAATTGCTGCCCCAACTAAAGCAGTGGTCCCCAAACTGTGGCCTGGGGGGCTGGATATGGCCATTTGCTTGCCTTTATCTGACTTTTGGGGCACTATTCCTCCCACTGACACCAATGATTGGGCACTATTCCTCCCACTGACACCAATGATTGGGCACTATTCCTCCCACTGACATCAATGATGGGGCACTATTCCTCCCACTGACACCAATGATGGGGCACTATTCCTCCCACTGACACCAATGATTGGGCACTATTCCTCCCACTGACATCAATGATGGGGCACTATTCCTCCCACTGACACCAATGATGGGGCACTATTCCTCCCACTGACACCAATGATTGGGCACTATTCCTCCCACTGACACCAATGACGGGGCACTATTCCCCCCACTGACACCAATGATGGAGCATTATTCCTCCCACTGACACCAATGATGGGGCACTATTCCTCCCACTGATACCAATGATGGCGCACTATTTCCCCCACTGACACCAATGACTGGGCACTATTCCTTTCACTGACACCAATGATTGGGCACTATTCCTCCCACTGACACCAATGATTGGGCACTATTCCTCACACTGACACCAATGATCGGGGCACTATTCCTCACACTGACACCAATGATGGGGCACTATTCCTCCCACTGACACGAATGATGGGACACTATTCCTCCCACTGACACCAATGATGGGACACTATTCCTCCCACTGACACCGATAATGGGACACTATTCCTCCCACTGACACCAACAACGGGGCGCTATTCCTCCCACTGACACCAATGATGGGGCGCTATTCCTCCCACTGACACCAATGATGGGGCGCTATTCCTCCCACTGACACCAATGATGGGGCGCTATTCCTCCCACTGACACCAATGATCGGGCACTATTCCTCCCACTGACACCAATGATGGGGCACTATTCCTCCCACTAACACCAACGATGGGACACTATTCCTCCCGCTGACACCAATGATGGGGCATTATTCATCCCACTGACACCAATGATGGGGCACTATTCCTCCCACTGACACCAATGATGGGGCACTATTCCTCCCATTGACACCAATGATGGGGCACTATTCCTCCCACTGACACCAATGATGGGGCACTATTCCTCCCACTGACACCAATGATGGGGCACTATTCCCCCCACTGACACCAATGATGGGGCACTATTCTTCCCACTGACACCAATGATGGGGCACTATTCCTCCCACTGACACCAATGATGGGACACTATTCCTCCCACTGACACCAATGATGGGGCACTATTCCTCCCATTGACACCAATGATGGGGCACTATTCTTCCCACTGACACCAATGATGGGGCACTATTCCTCCCACTGACACCAATGATGGGGCACTAGTCCTCCCACTGACACCAAATTTTGAATACATAATGAAGTGTCGAGTCTGTGTGTCAGAAGGTCTTCTGAATATGTAGAATTGGGTGCCAAACCACAAGTCCCTGCCCCGCTTCCTCTCCTGCTAGAACAGGGACCCATCTGCTTGAGGCTGTATCCCTCTTCCACCTCGCACTCAATCCATGCCAGGGGCCCCCTCCCGACATTTCCCGGCCATTATATACCCGAAGGAAGGAATGTCCACACAAAGATTGGGCTTTTATTGATGGAAACTGGAAGATGTCACACCACACCGACATACCATCCGGGCACTGTCAATCACATTTAGTGGACGGCCCGCAGTGGTCACATGTGAAAGCATCATGTAGGATGTTTCGTAAGCCATTTTTCCTTGAACAGTCCCTCTCCACCCGGGGTCATTAGTGCTCACTGAGATGGGATCTCTGCAGTCACCTCCTCCATGGGTACACCTCTCCCGGGACCCTTCAAGGGGATAGCCACACCCCAGCTATTACATTTTTCTCTTTTTTTTTATATTTAACTTTATCGCTATGATGAGGGGGTGAACAAGCCCCCCTTGGGATAGCTTTGAGCAGGTGACAGGTACTCTTTATGGAGACATCAAGCATCAAGTGTCTCCCCTGCCTTCCAAGGCAGCTAGCCCAGCACAGATTGTGCCTAATTAGCTGGCTGTGACACCCAGGGAATGAGGGCCCTGAAACTGGAAGTGATAACAGAATGGGCCAATCAGAGAACAGAACATGGCAACCAATGAAACGCTCCCCCTCTGCACCCCCTTAGTCCTATGTGTCGCCCCCTTCAGCACCAATGGCGGCGTGCCGTCTTCTGTAATGGTTGTCTACGAGGCCCCCGAATTCCTGCCGGTGGTAGAGCCGCCCATTCATCTCAGCAACATGCCTCCAGGTCATGCAAAGTCTTTGGTGGTCTTCCATGAAACGTATGTTGAAGGTCTACCCAGAGAGTCTCCATGATATTGAGGTCAAGAGGCTGTGATGGTCACTCCAGAACAGGGGTGGACTGACAATTTCTGGGGCCCCCAGGCAATAGGGGATCATGGGGCACCTGTGTCCTT
Source organism: Staurois parvus (assembly GCF_062004578.1). Taxonomy (NCBI): domain Eukaryota; kingdom Metazoa; phylum Chordata; class Amphibia; order Anura; family Ranidae; genus Staurois; species Staurois parvus. The sequence continues at coordinate 104,264 of NW_028320281.1, forward strand.
GCCCACACTCAAACAACACCCCAAAAAGCCTATGAAAGGTACCAGGGGCATCCCATGGGGCCCCCTACTGACCCCCGGCCCTCAAGCAGTGCCCGAGTTCCCAAATGGTCAGTCTGCCCCTGCTGCAGAACCTTCACCTTTATCTGCTGCAACCACTGGAGGGTCAACTTGGCCTTCTGCTTTGGGTCATTGTTGTGTTGGAAAGTCCAAGAGCGTCCCATGGGCAGAAGAACGCAAATTGTCTGCCAGGATTTTTGGATAACATTCTGCATTCATCTTGCCATCAATGTTCACAAGATTCCCTGTGCCCTTAGAGCTCACCCCCCCAAAATAAAATCAGTGAGCCACCACCATGCTTCACAGTAGAGATGGTATTCTTGTAGAGGCCTTGTTGACCCCTCTCCAAACAGAGCGTCCCATGAGCAGCTTTTGTGCAGAAAACCGCAAATTGTCTGCTAGTATTATCTGATAACATCCTGCATTCATCTTGCCATCAATGTTCACAAGATTCCCCGTGCCCTTAGAGCTCACCCCCCAAAACATCAGTGAGCCACCACCATGCTTCACAGTAGGGATAGACCTAGTTGACCCCTCTCCAAGCAAAGCGCTTAGGGCTGTGACCGTGAAGCTTTATTTTGGTCTCCTCGCTCCAGATTACAGTGTGCCAGAAGCTGTGAGGCCAGTCAAGGTGTTGTCGGCCATATTGTAACCGGGCATTGGCGCAGTAAAGGCTTCTTTCTGGCAACTCGACCATGCAGCTCACTTTTGTTCAAGCATCATCCTATTGTGCTCCTCAAAACAACCACAATGTCTTTTCCTGTCTTTTTTCTCCTGAGGTCACCTGTGGGGATTTCTCTTTGTATCCCGAACAATTCTTCTGGCCGTTGTGGCGGCCATCTCTCTTGGTCTACCTGAGCTTGGCTCGGTATCAAGAGATCCCCAAAATTTTCCACTTCCTAACAAGTGATTGAACAGCACTGACCGGCAGATTCAAGACTTTGGATATCTTTGTATGTCCTTTTCTATCTTTATAAGGTTCCACTACCTTGTTACGCAGGTCTTTTTGACAGTTCTTTTCTGCTCCCCATGGCTCAGTATCTAGCCTGCTCAGTGCATCCACGTGAGAGGTAACAAACTCACTGACTATTTGTACACTGACACTGATTGCACAAGGTGACACACACAGGTTACCATGGCAAGGTCCATTTCCAATATCTGTGGCCTTTTAAATTGGCTAGATACTGAGCAAAGGGGAGCAGAAAAGAACTGTCAAAAGTCCTGTGTAACAAGGTCATGGAATTTTATAGAGATGGAAAAGGATATAAAAAGATATCCAAAGCCTTGAATATGCCAATCAGTACAGTATTTTCTGATAACATGCTGCATTGGGGCTATTTTTGCGGCATTGGTGCAGTAAAGACTTCTTTACCACGCAGCTCATTTCCTACCTGACCTTGGCTCGGTATCGAGCAATCCTTGAATTTTCCACTTCCTAATAAGTGATTGAACAGCACTGACTGGCAGATTCAAGGCTTTGGACATCTTTGTATGTCCTTTTCCATCTTTATAAAGGTTCAACTACCTTGTTACGCAGGTCTTTTGACAGTGCTTTTCTGTTCCCCATGGCTCAGTATCTTGCCTGCTCAGTGCCTCCATGTGAGAGCAATGTAAGAAGTCACAGATGAGGGAAATGACCCTTTAATTGCCATTGTACCCTGTGCCTGTCACCTTGTGTGTCTGTACCAAGGTCAAACATTCCGGGGGGGTGGAGGCTTCTGATCTGGGGGGGGTGGAGACTTCTGATCGGGGGAGGTGGAGACTTCTGATCCATGGGGTGGAGACTTCTGATCCAGGGGGATGGAGACTTCTGATCCGGGACAACCCTTCCAAGTTCATCCCTCGTTGTCACACAAGTGAAGAGCCTCCTGACAACCATTCCAAGTTCATCCTTTGGTGTCACACAAGTGAAGAGCCTCCTGACATCCCTTCCAAGTTCATCATTTGGTGTCACACAAGTGAAGAGCTTCCTGACATCCCTTCCAAGTTCATCCCTCGGTGTCACACAAGTGAAGAGCCTCCTGACAACCCTTCCAAGTTCATCCCTCGGTGTCACACAAGTGAGGAGCCTCCTGGCAACCATTCCAAGTTCATCCTTCGGTGTCACACAAGTGAAGAGCTTCCTGACATCCCTTCCAAGTTCATCCCTCGGTGTCACACAAGTGAAGAGCCTCCTGACATCCCTTCCAAGTTCATCCCTCGGTGTCACAAAAGTGAAGAGCCTCCCGACAACCATTCCAAGTTCATCCTTCGGTGTCACACAAGTGAAGAGCCTCCCGACAACCATTCCAAGTTTATCTTACGGTGTCACACATGTGAAGAGCTTCCTGACATCCCTTCCAAGTTCATCCCTCGGTGTCACACAAGTGAAGAGCTTCCTGACATCCCTTCCAAGTTCATCCCTCGGTGTCACACAAGTGAAGAGCCTCCTGACAACCATTCCAAGTTCATCCTACGGTGTCACATAAGTGAAGAGCCTCCTGACAATCTTTCCAAGTTCATCCTTCGGTGTCACAAAAGTGAAAAGCCTCCTGAGAATCCTTCCAAGTTCATCCTTCGGTGTCACACAAGTGAAGAGCCTTCTGACATCCCTTCCAAGTTCATCCCTCTGTGTCACACAAGTGAAGAGCCTCCTGACAACGCTTCCAAGTTCATCCTTTGGTGTCACATAAGTGAAGAGCCTCCTGACAATCCTTCCAAGTTCATCCTTCAGTGTCACACAAGTGAAGAGCTTCCTGACAACCCTTTCCAAGTTCATCCTTCGGTGTCACACAAGTGAAGAGCCTCCTGACAACCCTTCCAAGTTCATCCTTCGGTGTCACACAAGTGAAGAGCCTCCTGACAATCCTTGCAAGTTCATCCTTTGGTGTCACATAATTGAAGAGCCTCCTGACAACCCTTCCAAGTTCATCCTTTGGTCTCACATATGTGAAGAGCCTCCTGACAACCCTTCCACGTTCATCCCTCGGTGTCACACAAGTGAAGAGCTTCCCGACAACCCTTTCCAAGTTCATCCTTCGGTGTCACACAAGTGAAGATCCTCCTGAGAACCCTTCCAAGTTCATCACTCGGTGTCACACAAGTGAAGATCCTCCTGAGAACCCTTAAAAGTTCATCCCTCGGTGTCACACAAATGAACAGCCTCCTGACAACCCTTCCAAGTTCATCCTTCGGTGTCACACAAGTGAACAGCCTCCTGACAACCCTTCCAAGTTCACCCCTCGGTGTCACACAAGTGAAGAGCCTCCTGACAACCCTTCCAAGTTCATCCTTCGGTGTCACACAAGTGAGGAACCTCCTGACAACCCTTCCAAGCTCATCCCTCGGTGTCACACAAGTGAAGAGCCTTCTGGCAACCCTTCCAAGTTCATCCCTCGGTGTCACACAAGTGAAGACCTTCCCGACAACCCTTCCAAGTTCATTCTTCGGTGTCACACAAGTGAAGAGCTTCCTGACATCCCTTCCAAGTTCATCCCTCGGTGTCACACAAGTGAAGAGCCTCCTGACATCCCTTCCAAGTTCATCCCTCGGTGTCACAAAAGTGAAGAGCCTCCCGACAACCCTTCCAAGTTCATCCCTCGGTGTCACACAAGTGAAGAGCCTCCCGACAACCATTCCAAGTTCATCTTTTGGTGTCACACAAGTGAAGAGCTTCCTGACATCCCTTCCAAGTTCATCCCTCGGTGTCACACAAGTGAAGAGCTTCCTGACATCCCTTCCAAGTTCATCCCTCGGTGTCACACAAGTGAAGAGCCTCCTGACAACCATTCCAAGTTCATCCTACGGTGTCACATAAGTGAAGAGCCTCCTGACAATCTTTCCAAGTTCATCCTTCGGTGTCACAAAAGTGAAAAGCCTCCTGAGAATCCTTCCAAGTTCATCCTTCGGTGTCACACAAGTGAAGAGCCTTCTGACATCCCTTCCAAGTTCATCCCTCTGTGTCACACAAGTGAAGAGCCTCCTGACAACGCTTCCAAGTTCATCCTTTGGTGTCACATAAGTGAAGAGCCTCCTGACAATCCTTCCAAGTTCATCCTTCAGTGTCACACAAGTGAAGAGCTTCCTGACAACCCTTTCCAAGTTCATCCTTCGGTGTCACACAAGTGAAGAGCCTCCTGACAACCCTTCCAAGTTCATCCTTTGGTCTCACATAAGTGAAGAGCCTCCTGACAACCCTTCCAAGTTCATCCTTCGGTGTCACACAAGTGAAAAGCCTCCTGACAATCCTTGCAAGTTCATCCTTTGGTGTCACATAATTGAAGAGCCTCCTGACAACCCTTCCAAGTTCATCCTTTGGTCTCACATAAGTGAAGAGCCTCCTGACAACCCTTCCACGTTCATCCCTCGGTGTCACACAAGTGAAGAGCTTCCCGACAACCCTTTCCAAGTTCATCCTTCGGTGTCACACAAGTGAAGATCCTCCTGAGAACCCTTCCAAGTTCATCCCTCGGTGTCACACAAGTGAAGATCCTCCTGAGAACCCTTCCAAGTTCATCCCTCGGTGTCACACAAATGAACAGCCTCCTGACAACCCTTCCAAGTTCATCCTTCGGTGTCACACAAGTGAACAGCCTCCTGACAACCCTTCCAAGTTCACCCCTCGGTGTCACACAAGTGAAGAGCCTCCTGACAACCCTTCCAAGTTCATCCTTCGGTGTCACACAAGTGAGGAACCTCCTGACAACCCTTCCAAGTTCATCCCTCGGTGTCACACAAGTGAAGAGCCTTCTGGCAACCCTTCCAAGTTCATCCCTCGGTGTCACACAAGTGAAGAGCCTCCCGACAACCCTTCCAAGTTCATTCTTCGGTGTCACACAAGTGAAGAGCTTCCTGACATCCCTTCCAAGTTCAGCCCTCGGTGTCACACAAGTGAGGAGCCTCCTGACAACCCTTCCAAGTTCATCCTTTGGTGTCACACAAGTGAAGAGCCTCCTGACAACCCTTCCAAGTTCATCCTACGGTGTCACACAAGTGAAGAGCCTCCTGACAACCCTTCCAAGCAGAGAAATCGCCTGTAATGGGGGAGCGATGATCTGTATTGTGAAGCCATCAGAGCCGGCGGCCATGGCGCCGTAATGACATCGCGTTCGTCACAAACCAAGACAGGCGACACCTTCCCGAGCGCCAATCACACGTCCACCCGTCAGGGCTAACAAGCCCTCCGTTCCCGGCCGGCGTCCGGCTTCCCCGTATTCAACTCATCAGGAGCAGCCAAACAAGATTGGCACGCGTCGGTACGAGACCGGCCTTGTCACGCGTCAACTGCGTGTATTACAAAGCTGACAACGTCTGACCCGCTTTCCCCGCCGGTAGCCTATCACCGATCTGAAAATTGCGATTTTTTGTTTTTATCTGGACATCTCATTATCACATATCTACAGGGGAAAAATAAATCCAAACGACGCCACATCCGCCGCAGTGATCGACCCAGACGGTGTTTTATCATTTGCAGAGCGACCGGTATAGATACATTGGCGCAAGATATCCGGCACTGAGAAGAACCATGGCTGATAGGTAAAGACGGAACGCGTCTGGGGGGAGCAGAAATATCTAACAGTGGAATGTTCGGTGTAACAATGGAATGTTCGGTGTAACACTGAGAGACAGAATACAACAACAAATTCAGCAGAAATGTGTCTAACAAATGATGACGGATCTGCATGTTCATGAGGGAAAGAAGGATTTGATCCCCTTCACAAAACATGACTTAGTACTTGGTGGCCAATCCCTTGTTGGCAATCACAGAGGTCAGACGTTTTCCTGGAGTTGGCCCCCAGGTTCACACACATCTCAGGAGGGATTTTGGCCCACTCCTCTTGGCAGATCCTCTCCAAGTCATTAAGGTTTGGTGGCTGACATTTGGCAACTCGAACTTTCAGCTCCTCCACAGATTTTCCATCGGATGAAGGTGTGGAGACTGGCTAGGCCACTCCAGGACCTTAATGTGCTTCTTCTTGAGCCGCTCCTTTGTTGCCTTGGCCGTGTGTTTTGGGTCCTTGTCATGCTGGAACACCCATCCACCACCCATTTTCAATGCCCTGGCTGAGGGAAGAAGGTTCTCACCCAAGATTTGAGGGTACATTGCCCCGTCCATCGTCCCTTTGATGCGGTGCAGTTGTCCTGTCCCCTTAGCAGAAAAACACCCCCAAAGCAGAATGTTTCCACCACCATGTTTCAAAGTTGGGATGGTGTTCTTGGGGTCATAGGCAGCATTCCTCCTCCTCCAAACACGGTGAGTTGAGTTGATGCCAAAGCTGGATTTTGGTCTCATCTGACCACAACACTTTCCACCAGTCCTCCTCTGCATCATTCAGATGTTCAGTGGCAGACTTCAGACGGGCCTGGACATGGGCTTTCTTGAGCAGAGGGACCTTGCGGGCACTGCAGGATTTCAGTCCTTGTCGGCGTAGTGCCCCATCATTGGTGTCAGTGGTAAGAATAGCGCCCCATCATTGGTGTCAGTGGGAGGAATAGTGCCCCATCATTGGTGTCAGGGGGAGGAATAGTGCCCCATCATTGGTGTCAGGGGGAGGAATAGTGCCCCATCATTGGTGTCAGTGGGAGGAATAGTGCCCCATCATTGGTGTCAGTGGGAGGAATAGTGCCCCATCATTGGTGTCAGCGGGAGGAATAGTTCCCCATCATTGGTGTCAGCGGGAGGAATAGTGCCCCATCATTGGTGTCAGTGGGGGGAATAGTGCCCCATCATTGGTGTCAGTGGGGGGAATAGTGCCCCATCATTGGTGTCAGTGGGAGGAATAGTGCCCCATCATTGGTGTCAGTGGGAGGAATAGTGCCCCATCATTGGAGTCAGTGGGAGGAATAGTGCCCCATCATTGGTGTCAGTGGGAGGAATAGTGCCCCATCATTGGTGTCAGTGGGAGGAATAGTGCCCCATCATTGGTGTCAGTGGGAGGAATAGTGCCCCATCATTGGTGTCAGTGGGAGGAATGGTTCTTTATTGTTGATAATAGCAGCAGCATTAGTGTCTCATATTAGTGGGAGGAACGGGGTCCCGATGGCCAGATAAAGGTAGGCAAAGGGCCACATCTGGCCCTCGGGCCGCAGTTTGGAGCCCACTAGTCTATACTGAAACAAGACAATCCCAGCAGGTGCCCCCTCCCCTCCAGCACACAGAAGGTGATTGATAGCCTCAACCATGCATGTTTCCCTACGAGAAGGGGGGGGGGGTGTCCATTCCTTCCACTCAGGTCTCAAATTACATTCAGTTCTGTGCAATACACTGCACAGTTTGAGACATCAAATTCTGCACTTTGAATGGATGTAGAGAAGAGAGGGCTACAGATAAACAGGTACAACTACATATACTACACACAGTATATATATATATACACACAACCAGAAGACCTACCTTTCTACCCCAAACCTTCCCTTCAAAGAAAATAGGAACTCACCCCAGCCGAAAAGTGTGAATCCCCAGAGATACTTCTTATCAGAGAAAAAAGCCATAAATATGAGGCAATGCAGGTAGAGTCCCTCCACGAGGATCCAGTAGTAGTTTGTGGCCAGGAAGTATAGGAAGAACGTAACGGCCACCTTACATCCCACCTGCAGGAGAAGAACGAAGGAGCCATTATTATGGAGCGGAGAAAACCCACTTCAGAAAGTACGATTTTACAAACAAAAAAGGTAGTTGATGCACAGAACAGACTTCCAGCAGAGGTGGGAGGTAAGTGGACTAGACGTGTTCAGGGCAAACATGGATCTGTGCTCGAAAAAAAGAAAGAAAAGTCCTACATCCAGGGATGAAGGAATCTGTAAAAAGCCTAAAGAGGGACAAATGAATAATTCACCCGTTCTCCAAATATGTGCATCACTATTGGACCAGAGGTTTGGGAAACCCGACCATCACACCTATATGAGCTCTTTGGAACTTCCATTCCAAAACCATGGCCATCAATATGGTGTTTCCTCCGATTCCAAAACCCATGGACCTTCTCCCATTCCAAACTCATGGATCTTCTCCCATTCCAAACCCATGGATCTTCTCCCATTCCAAAACCATGGCCATCAATATGGAGTTTCCTCCAATTCCAAAACCCATGGATCTTCTCCCATTCCAAAACCATGGCCATCAATATGGAGTTTCCTCTAATTCCAAAACCCATGGATCTTCTCCCATTCCAAAACCATGGCCATCAATATGGAGTTTCCTCCAATTCCAAAACCCATGGATCTTCTCCCATTCCAAAACCATGACCATTAATATGGAGTTTCCTCCTATTCCAAAACCCATGGATCTTCTCCCATTCCAAAACCATGGCCATTAATATGGAGTTTTCTCCTATTCCAAAACCCATGGATCTTCTCCCATTCCAAAACCATGACCATTAATATGGAGTTTTCTCCTATTCCAAAACCCATGGATCTTCTCCCATTCCAAAACCATGGCCATTAATATGGAGTTTCCTCCTATTCCAAACCCATAGACCTTCTCCCATTCCAAACCCATGGATCTTCTCCCATTCCAAAACCATGGCCATTAATATGGAGTTTCCTCCAATTCCAAACCCATAGACCTTCTCCCATTCCAAAACCCATGGATCTTCTCCCATTCCCAAACCATGGCCATTAATATGGGGTTGCTCCCTATTCCAAAACCATGGATCTTCTCCCATTCCAAAACCATGGATCTTCTCCCATTCCAAACCCATGGATCTTCTCCCATTCCAAAACCATGGCCATCAATATGGAGTTTCCTCCAATTCCAAAACCCATGGATCTTCTCCCCATTCTAAACCCATGGATCTTCTCCCATTCCAAAACCATGGATCTTCTCCCATTCCAAACCCATGGATCTTCTCCCATTCCAAAACCATGGCCATCAATATGGAGTTTCCTCCAATTCCAAAACCTATGGATCTTCTCCCATTCCAAAACCATGGCCATCAATATGGAGTTTCCTCCAATTCCAAAACCCATGGATCTTCTCCCATTCCAAAGCCATGGATCTTTTCCCATTCCAAAGCCATGGATCTTCTCCCATTCCAAAACCATGGCCATTAATATGGAGTTTCCTCCTATTCCAAACCCATAGACCTTCTCCCATTCCAAACCCATGGATCTTCTCCCATTCCAAAACCCATGGATCTTCTCCCATTCCCAAACCATGGCCATTAATATGGGGTTGCTCCCTATTCCAAAACCATGGATCTTCTCCCATTCCAAACCCATGGATCTCCTCCCACTCCAAAACCATGGATCTCCTCCCACTCCAAAACCATGGCCATTAATATGGAGTTTCCTCCCATTCCAAAACCATGACTTTTAATATGGAGTCTCCCCCTATTCCAAAACCCATGGATCTTCTCCCATTCCAAAACCATGGCTATTATAATATGGAGTCTCCCCCAATTCCAAAACCCATGGATCTTCTCCCATTCCAAAACTATGGCCATTAAAATGGAGTTGCTCCCATTACATATTTATAATAATGGTATATTATATTTTTTTATTATTATGATTATTATTTAATTTCATTATATGGAAAAATGCATATATTTAATTAATTATATGAAGTTATTTATTATTATTATTATTATTAATAATAATAATAATAATTTAATTATATAGAAAATAATATATATTTATTTAATGATATAAAGTTATTTATTTATATATTTATAATAACGATGTTATATATTATATTAGAATATATTCTATTTTTTTTCTATTATTATGATGATTGGTTACATTATTATTATTTAATCTCAATATATAGAAAAAATATATTTATGTACTGATATCAAGCTATTTATATATTTATAATAATGATGTTATATATTATATTAGAATATATTATAATTTTTTGCATTATTACGATTATTATTATTAGATTTCATTATACAGAAAAAATTATATATTTAATGATATCCAGTTATTTATATATTTATAATATTATATATTAAAATTTTCTTGCCTAAAAGAATATCATTATATCATTTCACTACATAGAAAAAATTAACTATATGTATAATAATGATAGCAAGTATATATGTAATATATATATTATATAAAAAGATTAAAAATCAGGACTTCATTTTTTTTTTTTTATCGGGAAAAGAAAAGCCTGGAAAGAAACGATCGTTTTGGTGCCTATATAGACCACATCACTCACAAACTGCGACTTGTCCACCGGAGGAGCGTGGGTGATCGATTTCAAGTCTTCTTCAGAGAAGCGTTCCATCTCCTCCAGAACGTACCCGGAATACAGGACGGCGTCTTTCACGAAGATGCTGATGGCTCTCAGCATGAAGGACACAAAGAGGTGCATGTGGATATAATTTCTGGTGCAATGCAATCTCCTGCATAAAAAAAAAAAAACAAAAAAAAAACGAAAAAACCCCCCCCCAAAATTTAAATATTTTTTAAAATATATAGAAAACCTGCGCCAAAGAAATAGACAATAAATTAAAATAAATGCTGCTGTTCAGAAATTGAGTAAAGTGATACAGTGCAAATAAAACAAATAATAAAAATTAGAAAAATGATATATTAAAGTCCAACAAAAGTCTCAAATTAAAGTCCAATGTCCCAAAAATTTGTGAAAAAAATATTAAATATTTTTCTTACCTTTCTTCAAATCATACTTTTATAATATGTTAAAAGAAAGACATCTACGGAGCACATTTTTTTTTTTTTATTATTTTATAGTCTAGGAAGGGTCTCTGGCCAATGTTCTGATGACACCACATCCCCAGAATTAATAGATAAAAACAACAGAAAAATGGGTGCTATGTATTACAACAAACAAATGTTTCATAAAAAAAAAAAATCACAAAGAATAGACTTTGGATTTTATAGTCATTATCTATGCTTGAACCCTAGTCTTTACCCATATGGAAGAAAAATATATTTCCAATATATTTAGAAAAACAAAAAAAATATATATTTCCAATATATTGGCCTATATGAATATATTTTACCATGTATTCCAAAAATGTAAATTAAAATATATTTGCCAAAAGGCATATATTTAAAAATATATTTTTAATATATTTAGAAAAAAAATTATACATGCGACATATATTTACAATATGTTGGCCTACACAAATATATTTTAACATGTATTCCAAAAACGTAAATTAAAATATATTTGCCAAAAGGCATATATTTAAAAATATATTTTTAATATATTTAGAAAAAAAATTATACATGCGACATATATTTACAATATGTTGGCCTACACAAATATATTTTAACATGTATTCCAAAAACGTATATTAAAATATATTTTCCAAAAGGCATATATTTATAAATATATATTTTTTAAAATATATTTTCCAGATATTTTTGAACATCTAAAAAAATGCATTTAAACATAGATTTTTAAATATACTTGTAAATGCATTCCAAATGACACTTTGAAATATATTTCAGCGAGTGTTCTGAATATATTTTTAATAATGTATTCACAAATATATTGAAATATATTTTTGAAATATATTGAATACGGCCAAAATTGTAGTATTTGAAATATATGTCAATATATTTGGGAAGAATATATTAAGAGTGTATTTTTAAAATAATGTATATTTCAAATATATTTTTCTTCCATGTGGGTAAATAAGAGCATGAAAACACGTTAGAAATGCATGGACAGTAAATAGAAATGTAAAAAGGATTCAGTCTTAAATATGTCGGTGGTATAACAGTCCCATCCAGGGGACAACCCAATCCTCAAATATAGGACCGCCACAATGATTGGTGCACCCACCACCCCGTGCCACACGGAAGAAAAATATATTTGAAATGCTACAACTTTGGCCGTATTCAATATATTTCAAATATATATTTTTAAAAATATATTTTTCTTAAATATATTCTTCAGATTTTTTTCTGTTAACATATAAAAAAGTCATTTTAACATATATTTGTAAATGCATTCCAAAAATGGAGATTTGTATTTTTAAAGACATACAGTATATTTGAAATTTATTTTTAAAAATATATTTAATATATTTTGTAATTAAAAAAACACATTTCAGCATACAGTGTATATAGTGTATAAAATAACATTTTTAATTTTTTTTTTAATTTATTTAAACACATTTCAACATACAGTATATATATATATATATATATATATATATATATATATACATACTGTATGTTGAAATATGTTTAAATAAATAAAAATTTATATTTATATTTATCTATATATTTTTTACATTTATATATTTTTAAATATATTAAATATGGCCAAAAATGTAGCATTTCAAATATATGTCAATATATTTGGGAAGAATATTTTTAAAATATATTTCAAATATATATTTCTTCCACATGGGATGCCACAGGATGCCAAAAGGTTACATAGTGTGATAACCCCATCCATAGGTGAAAATAAAATCATATATTTTGTAATATAAACACATTTCAACATAATATATATATATATATATATATATATATAAATATACTGCATGTTGAAATGTGTTTAAATGAAAAAAAAAAAATAAATAAATATATATATAAATAATAATATTAAAAATGTAGCATTTCAGATATATGTCCATATATTTAGGAAGAATATTTTTAAAATATATTTCAAATATATTTTTCTTCCATATGGGATGCCACAGGATGCCAAACGGCTACATAGTGTGATAACCCCATCCATAGGTGAAAATAAAATCATATATTTTGTAATATAAACACATTTCAACATACTATATATATATATATATATATATATGTATATAAATATACTGCATGTTGAAATGTGTTTAAATGAAAAAAATAAAATAAAATAAATATATATATAAATAATAATATATATATAAATTATATATATATATATATATATATATATATATATATATATATATATATATATATATATAATTTATTTGTTTATATATTTTGTAAATATATTGAATATGGCTAAAAATGTAGCATTTCAGATATATGTCCATATATTTAGGAAGAATATTTTTAAAATATATTTCAAATATATTTTTCTTCCATATGGGATGCCACAGGATGCCAAGAGGTTACATAGTGTGATAACCCCATCCATAGGTGACAATAAAATAAATCCTCGACGCGTTTCGTAGGGTGCTCTGCTTCTTCAGGAGGATATTTGAACTGCAGGTGACTGTAATTCCTTATGCTTTGCTACTGATGAGTGTGTGTTCCCCGGGTCCAGGGGAGCCAGGGTGTCACGGTCAGGGGTCAGACTTGGAGACCAGTAGCTATAGCAGAGAGGCTCCCACCAACTGGCTGGATACATGCAGCAGCAGGTCTCCCTGGTGGATGAAGTGGGCTCACCCAAGGTGTGGGGTCTAAGCACTAACCGGTATTCACCAGAGCTCCTGATGGTGGCGATAGGTTTTTGTGTTAGTACCAGGTCATGGTCCTCAGGATTGCCCAACCAGGAGGTGAGTAAGCCAGGGTCCAGTAGCAGATATAGCAGAAGCGTGGTCAGTAAACAAGCCAAAGGGCATTAACAAATGGTCGCAGGTTGGGACCAAGCAGAAGTGTAGTTGAGGAACAAGCCAAAGTAGCTATAGCAGTAGAGAGACTCCCACCAACTGGTTGGACAAGTGCAGCTGCAGTCCACAATGGCGGATCACGCAGGCTCACCCAATGGTGGAGACGAGTTTTGCTGCATGTTAGTACCAGGTCACGGTCCTCAGTATTGCCCAACCAGGAGGTGAGTAAGCCTGGACCCAGTAGCAGATATAGCAGAAGCATAGTCGAGGAACAAGCCAAAGGACGAGTTTTGCTGTGTGTTAGTACCAGGTCATGGTCCTCAGGATTGCCCAACCAGGAGGTGAGCAAGCTTGGACCCAGTAGCAGATATAGCAGAAGCATAGTTGAGGAACAAGCCAAAGGTCGGTAACAAATGGTCGCAGGTTGGGACCAAGCAGAAGAATAGTCGAGGAACAGGCCAAAGTAGCTATAGCAGTAGAAAGACTCCCACCAACTGTTTGGATGCAGGCTCACCCAATGGTGGAGACGAGTTTTGCTGCATGTTAGTACTAGGTCATGGTCCTCAGGATTGCCCCACCAGGAAGTGAGCAAGCCTGGGTGTAGTAGCAGATATAGCAGAAGCATAGTTGAGGAACAAGCCAAAGGATGAGTTTTGCAGCATGGTAGTACCAGGTCATGGTCCTCAGGACTGCCCCACCAGGAGGTGAGCAAGCCAGGGTCCATTAGGAGATATAGCAGAAGTGTAGTCAGCAAACAAGCCAAAGGTCGGTAACAAATGGTCGCAGGTTGGGACCAAGCAGAAGCATAGTTGAGGAACAAGCCAAAGTAGCTATAGCAGTAGAGAGACTCCCACCAACTGGTTGGATAAGTGCAGCAGCAGGTCACAATGGCGGATCACGCAGGCTCACGCAATGGTGGAGACGAGTTTTGCTGCATGTTAGTACCAGGTCACGGTCCTCAGGATTGCCCCACCAGGAGGTGAACAAGCCTGGGTCCAGTAGCAGATATAGCAGAAGCGTAGTCGAGGAACAAGCCAAAGGTTGGTAACAAATGGTCGCAGGTTGGGACCAAGCAGAAGTATAGTTGAGGAAAAAGCCAAAGTTT